>NC_085846.1:46790984-46975984 GCF_035594765.1 Anolis carolinensis
TAAAGTTGCTGGAAGACAATAAGATTTTGTTTCAATAAATAATTCAGTTAGTAAAAAGGCTTAAATCACTTTCTTTTGAATTAATTTCAGATTGATTTTTTACTTTAGTTCTTTTGGTAAGCAAATCAGATAAAAAGCACTCTGAAATTACGGTAGTTTAAAAGAAAACATACTCCCACCGAAAGAATTTTAGCTAAAACAGCAACAGAAGTTCAAACAGAACCTTCATCAACATTCTTTCTCTGATGAGAAAAACATAATAGGCATAAGTGATGATCACTAGAAAGGTTTTTTTAAGAGTAAGCATTCCTATGGAATATTTCTATTGAAGCTTTTTTTTTTTTTGTGAGAACTCCCACCAGAGCTTTATGGACGCAACCTTTTAAGTAGGAAATCTGTGTATAATTGATACTGAGGCTTTTTAGGAGCCTCTTGAGTCAAGATAAGAGAAAAGGTTTTATTTGTTTGGATCTTAGAATACTGCCCAGTGCAGATGGCTTGCCGGTTAATGGTACTGATACTCAACCCCAGACTTAGATATAGGATGGAAAATAATTTACCTGAAATCAAAACACTCAAGGATGACATTGATTCCATTCTAATCAATTTCACAATGTTCAAGATGTGTTGAGAGATAAAACAAACTTCGCATTGAAAATCAACACATTTGTAAAACTTGTGATGCATAAAATATGCATAAAATCATGTTGATGTTTTAAAATTACAAACAGATAAAATATATACAGTTTTAGAACATGCAAAGTCAATAAAACTATGTATACAAATGTGTGTGCATTCAGAGAACTGCATAAACAAATGGGTACATTAAGAAAAACATGCATGCGAAGCAAATACAAATTTGAGAGGAAAAACAAAGCCATGTAACCTGCTACTAACCAAAGATGTGACAGGAATGCAAGTGGGATTTAAGTGAAACAACAAAACTGAGGCTGAGAGTTTTTCACACCCCTTGTGGAAAGCCCCTAATCCTTTCTGATGTTACTGAATTTCAGCCTTCCCCTGCTTTTGACAGGATTTGGAGGACTACAAGGTTGTATTATAAATCTTGTTGACGGCAGCTTTGATAAATGATTGTAATATATGCAGCACACCTTCCAAGGGCTCCATTAACATTAGACATTGCTGCTCACTCTCCTCAATAATTTTAATTGGAATAGTTTTGGGATGAAGCACATCACTGAACTCTTGACTTCCAGTTCCCTTAAGTACAGCAGATCCCATGGTTCTGGGAATATTTCAGAATATTCAGTAACTCTAGAAATAGAGCCCCCAGTGGCGCAGTGGGTTAAATCGCTGAGCTGCTGAACTTGCTAACTGAAAGGTCGGCGGTTCGAATCTGAGAGTAGGGTGAGTTCCCGCTGTTAGCTCCAGCTTCTGCCAACCTAACCGTTTGAAAATATGCAAATGTGAGTAGATTAATAGGTACTCTTCCGGCAGGAAGGTAACAGTGTTCCATGCATTCATCCTGGCCACCTGACCTTAGAGGTGTCTACAGACAACACCGGCTCTTCAAGTCAGGCACAACTTAATGTCAGGGAAAAACCTTTATCTTGCCTAGAAACCAGAATTATCTTAACTACTGAAATGCAGAGAAGATATGTTTTGCTGCCATTTTACAAGCATTACCCTGGGTGACAAGGGAGATGGTGAGGAAAGCATACAGTACCTTGTTAGGCCAGACCTATAAGTGATCTTTGGACAAATGATCTTTGTGAAGAACTTTGGCTGAGGTGGTGAAAAAATCCATTTTGTCACTATTTTGCAGACTATGAGCGCTCCTTATTAAAAATGCAAGCTTTCATATGCTTTCCATCCTAATAAATATATCATTGCCTTCCATTTGAGCTCATACAAGGATAGAAATTCATTACTGCTATCCTCTCTAAGTTGGAGTTCCATGGATCAGTTCGTGATCGGGCTAAGCTCAACACTTAAATGGACTCATTTTTTAATCGTGTCAGAGGCAAACTGAGAATATAGTGTAAGTTGCTTCTGGTGTGAGAGAATTGGCCGTGTACAGAGACACTGCCCAGGGGATGCCCGGATATGTTACCATCCTGTGGGAGGCTTCTCTTATGTCCCTGCATAGAAGCTGGGGCTGACAAATGGGACTTCACCCCGTCTCTCACTGATATTAATAATTTTCCTGATGCGTGTTGACAGGGGAACTCTTCCCATTACAATGGTGCTAGTTACCAACTGAGATCGCTATTGTGTCATTCTGGAAACACCATCATAAGGTATTTCTCTGAAACTCTTGATCCTGCTAAGGAAATTGTAACTGCTACAAAGATTACATGTGTGATAGGCCCCTAGTGCACTAGGTCTTGGTAACAGACAAGTGTGTCCAAGACCTGCACTAGCAACCATAACATCTTGTTTCCCGCAGGATATTCTGGAGGTTAGCTCACCATCATGGAACACTCTTCCCTGAAACATAAATTCTGAATTTATGGTGTCTAGATATTTGAACAAATGTTTTCCCCAGTTTATAACCAAGACACATAATATTAGCCTGGGTGTTTTTTAAGCTGAAATCCTTTTAATACAAACTGAAGAAATTTTTGTTCCCACTGGGATTTGGCATGCTTCTAGGGACTACGAACACACCAGTAATGCTGTTAGGAAAGCTGTGGACATTTTTGGCTTTAATGTTAACAGTAACTGTGACTCTGATAGTGACTGTTAGGTAATCAGAAAATACCATGCACTATAAGGACATGTTGACAAAGTACTAAAGTCAACTTTTTGTCATACAGTTCAGAAAGTGAATAAGAGCAGTCAAAGTTGGCTTGAATTCTAATGGTAGTCCCAATTAGAATATAAAGATTAAATCAGTGGCAATTACATATGTGTTTACTCACCATTTAACAATTAATGTAATGGTTGTACTTTAACTAGGACTACTGATAAGAGTTCAGGCCCTTTGATCAGAATCAAATTACTTTGATGTTGGCATCCAGCAGTGTATGACTAAGAGATGGATCCTGCTCAGAACCAAGAGTGTCTGTCTCCAACAGTGGAGTGGAAGATATTAGTGACTAAGACTGAACGAAAAGGTACAAAGACAACTGACAATCAAATATTTTTTCTTCTTCTTAGGAATCCTCAGAGTTGATAACAAGGATGTGGGCGTGTTAAGAGGAAAAGAAAAGACCCGTCAGTCTCAGAAGACACTAAGGAAAGCAGATGTCCTGGGACATAGCATTTTTGCTGACAAGCTTGAAGACGTAGCAGCAGCAACAAAAAACAATCACGTCAGTTGGGTATCACTGTAATCAAACCAAAGGACACTCTAGATCAGTGTTTCTCAAACTGTGCTCCTCTAGGTGATTTGGATTTCAGCTTCAAGAAATCCCAGCCAGCTTACTAGTTGTTAGAAATTGTAAGATCTGAAGTCCAAAACATCTGGAGGAGCATAGTTTGAGAATCTCTGGTCTAGATTAATTAATAACTCCTCACTACAAAAGACCAGGCCTTAGCAACATGATAAACAGAGCTGGATTTAAGCAAAGCAGTGAAGAACCTGGAACAATGAAAGACTTGGCATGTACTATAAGTATAGCCAGACACCTGGAAGAAGGCAAGAAAAATATCCTGAGGCATGAAGAAACCCAAGAATTAAATAGATGCAAAATTCACATGAAGAATAAGAACAATAAAAACAAAATGCTAGCCAAATTGTTAGCCTAGCTCTAGAAATTTCTAAAGAATACATATCTGTAGAAGTTGTGTGTGTGTGGCTGCACAGGGGCAATTAAGAAAATGTGGAAGTTATAAAGGAACAGATGGAAAAAGCATTTATGTTTATTACAAATACACAAATTGGGGAAATTATGAATGCATATTATGAATACATATCCTGACCATAATATTCTAGAAGTTGCAAAGAAGAGCTTGGTATATTGTTAGATGGATGTCATCCAGATATACTGTCAATTAAAATTTAGATTGTCATAATGATACTGAAGAGATAGCACTGCAAAATATTAAAATAGCCAATTAAATTGCTGCCTTCATATTTGTTTTCTTCTGAAACAGAAAACAGAGAAAGGTCGACCTGAACTGCTTCAGCAATAGCTTCGCCTGCAATTATATTGCATCTGCACTTTATTATCAGTCCTGGTCCTATTGTCCTGAGTTTTGCACAAGCCCAGCCCTTCCCTCGCAATTCTCAATAGGCCCACTGTTTGGTTATGTGATGTTGATCGATGCATTTTATGATGTTTTTATTTCTTTGGTTTTAATTGTTTTTAATTACATTGTTTTTGTTATGTGTTTTAATTTTGTACCTTGAATTCCATGCTTATTCTGGGCTTCACAATGTAAGCCATTCCGAGTCCCTTTGGGAAGATGGAGGCTGTTTATAAGAATAAAGTTATTATTATTTAACAAAATGGGAAGGCATAAAGATTAGGGGTGGACATTATGGGGAGGGAATTGGGAGGCAGGTGAGGGAGGGCAATGGTAACCAAACCTGTATAGGTCCTTTTTAACTTGTGCAATATAATAATTCTATTTCGGCCAGCACCTTAAACACTCTGACTCAAACACTACATCAGCCCTGTTGGCTTGTCGCCAACTGCCTTTTTACATTTAATATTTTAACTGTTTACTAATATTAGATCTATTAGTAAATATGTCCTAAATGTTTGATTTATATATTAAAATTTCTATTTTTTATTTTGGAGTTGTTCTATAAGTACACCTGATGTTGTTTATTTTATTGTTTATGATTTGATCTGTTTGTTATGTTTTCACATGTATGTTTGGCATTGAATTTTGCCATTATTATGTTGTAAACTGCTTTGATTCCCTCCAGGAGTGAGAAAAGCGGTATATAAATGCAGTAAATGATGATGATGATGATGATGATGATGATGCTATATAATTGCAGTTATAGTTTTAATACCTGAAGGTTGCTTGTATTCCAGTGCAACTAAAACAAGCCTTAGCGTGTCAAAACTGCATCCTTGATAGAAGAAGAAGAACAAGATGACTGGCCAAGAATCTGACAGCCCCTTTAGGCCGTATCTGGAAAGAATACATTCAAAGCAAGGAACAAGCATTGTGATGGTTGCTTACCTCAAACTTAATTAAGATTGTTCCACTTTCTAGACCTTTCTTCAGTTGTTCCATTGATTCTTCTAGGGTCTGACCATATTCTGAACAGGCTGGAAGAATTGTTTCTGGGAAGTTAAAGCTATCGGTTTCATCCTCTGACTTGTTCTCAGCAAATGGTTTGATGACTGAAACACACAGAGGCAAAATCAGATCCTTATCAGATGTTTTCAACAATATGTACATAAAAAGAAATGGATATTTTAAAAGTTGTTTGCTACAACCATTGCTCTTGAACAGTGATCTACAAATAATGGAAATTTACTGGGAGGTGATTTTTGTGGACTGTGGTGATAAGATGCAGTGAGCATCATCAGAGATGGCTCAGCTGGTTTGTTTATTCTTCCTGGCAACCTTTGCAGTTTGCATGGGTTTCAGGAAGGAGCAAGAAACAATTAGAAAACAAGACTACTGGTTGGTGGGCAGGATCAAAACGGTTTGGCTGAAGGCTTCTCTCTGGTTGAGAGCGACACTATATAAGCAGTCAGTCAGCTTCGTCCAGATTTCTTTTTATTCTCTTAATGCATGTGTTATGCAACATGAATTTTCTGCACTTTGTCACAACACTGGTTGACAGTTTGTACTTGAGATCTGAACCCAGGTAGAAGGAGATAGGACTTGCACATCCATCAGAAAAGTAAAGAGGTGTCCTTAGGGGACTAGAAGTGTGGGCAGCAAAGATCACTCAATACTCCTTGGCTTTGCCCCGCTCCAACCTAGTAGGGGAACAGGAACACCTGCTCATGTCTCTCATTCCAGATGCATGACTGGCATTCCGATGGTTTAGTCAGCTCATCGATCAGCAGGGATATTTAGCCAGTACCTGGATCAAGAGTCATGTAGGTGTCAGCCTCTCTGCAGGTGTAACCAGTAAGTTTATGGCCTGTTTTTATTCCAGCCTTAACCATCTATATGTGGTTATTTGGAAACAACCATCAGGTGCTGTTGAGTCAGAAAATATATATCCCAGATACACTATTGTGGAACTCTTTGGAAACAAATCATAGGGATGGAAACTTTGGGGGAGATAATGAAAAACTAGATTTCACCAATGTTGGGAAAACATGAAGAAAAGATTCCTGCACAAATATCAGTTCTTGATGAGAAGCCTTGGCTCCAAGACCCTGAATCAAAGAAATTAGTGTCAGCTACACCACCTCTCCCTTCTTCCATGACCCCAAAATTTACAGCTTCATAGCAGAGGCAACTGAGGACTATCTGGTTATGTTCAAATAGCTGGATGTACAACATTTACTGGTTCATCATTCTCTGGGACCTCTGAAGGGCGGGTTTTTTTGGGGGGGGGGGGGTTCTCAGAGGATGCCTATGTTTTGCGCATTCTGTTATCGGAAAACAACTGTACTATTTGTGGTTACCCCAAACCCACTACTGACTTCTACTGATTACTGTAGGACTGTCCTGGTAGCTAGGTGCACAATTATATAGGAATGCTTGAAAGATCTCTGGAAGTTCGAGAGAGTGTTATATGATCCTCAGTTTCCCCCATCCACCCTCAAACTCTACAAGGCACAGGGAAATAAACAGTCTTGGCAGCAGGGAGACAAATAAATTGCAAACCTGTTTTCTGTCTGCTCTGACAATGACTTCCAAAATGCATAGTTTTTACAGCAGAGAGAAAGCTGAATAAATTATTTGTTTATCCCACAGGACAAAATTATCTAAAAATTACATCCTTCTTGAGGCAAGCAAAACTATACATTGGAGAAAAAGGTTTGTCTCTCAGCTATGTCTGACTGTTGTTTTAATGTGGAAAAGATACAGATAAGCAACTACTGGTATATCATCTTTTATGAAAAACTTGAAATCAGCCCTTAGCCAAAGGAAAATACTGTTGATAAAATAAATATCTTGGAGCACTCAATCTGTCAAGGAAACAGCATTGTGTAGCTTAAGGGTAAAAACTGAAGGTAGGATGGTTTCCTCCCCTTATATATATACCTATAACAATTCCAGGATTCTGATCCACTCAGTTCCCAGGCCAACTCAGATTCGAAGACACAGTCACAGGTGGTTTATTGATCACATGCAGATACCAAAAGGGATAGATCAATAAAACCCAAGAGACAGACAAATTAGCTCGCATTCCCTCAGCTGATCAATGCAGTTGTTCCCTATTGCTGCTACTCGATGGGATCCCCATGCTGAATGGAACATTGCCCCAATGAACCGGCCTCCTGGGCTGGGATATGCTCAGTGAATCTCACTCAGCAAGACCTATTATCTGATCTTTTCTGATCTTTAAAGACCATTCCTCTCTCATTCTAGAAGCTGTTGAAAAAGGGGAGAGGAAACAAAATCTCCCTGTTTTAATGAACAAAGGAACAGTTTCCAAGACATACTACAATGAAACCATTCTTATTTAGCTCTTTAGCATAAGATGAACTTGCTCAGCCTTCTAGAGTTAATGTACGTACTGAAAGCCACGTTATTACTATTTTCCTACAAAACAATTTGATTAACTAGCAAATGCTCAGTTACCACAGTAAACATCCTTCATGCATACAAAACGTATGTATAGGGTAAATGTGAGTTTTACCTATACTCCTCACCAGTTCTTCCAGAAATTCCAAACTCCTACAGTTATTAACAACATTTTCAACATCTGCTTTGAAATATTTCATGCCTGAGAGTCAACTTTGCCAACTTCTCTTTGTTACTGATTCTCTGTGATACATTTCAGAGCAAGTGTTCAATGCCTAGGCCAATGCACTCAGAATACTAATATTTTAATTTGGCGTCAGTGCACCACCGATATTAGTGAGTGGCATGAAGAGTGAGCGGGTGGGGTAACCATCAAAAAAGTTACTCTAAACCTCTAGAATTTTCTAAGTGTGCTCTGTGCAGGAGCAGAATAACCAATTTGTGTGATTCAAAGACCAGTGAAAAAGAAGTGTATTTTCAAACTATCATTTAGATACAAAGTACAAGCAGTTCCTGAGCTACGAGCATCCAACTTGTGTATGTCTCCTAGTTATGGACTGGCCTTAAACAATAAATAATAAAACTTTAGACTTCTCAGCATTACGACAAGGGTCCACCAAGCACTACCACCCCAAAGGCTCCGTTCCCTTTGCCATCCTCCTGCAGCCATGGCCACCCAGACATTTTTCAATACTACACCTCCATAGATATATTTACCTTTCCGCCTGACCAGTAGCACAAGCTCTCTTGTGTGTGATTCTCTGCTTGCTTTTATAAACATTACTACTTGGTCGTGGGTATGCTCAGAGATGTCCCGGCCATTAATTAATACTATCTGATCACCTTCAAGTAATTTTGGAGCACATTTATCAGACTGCCATAAAACAAAAGAAAATTGTGTTAATATTATCAAACTTCTAAGAGAGAAATGGCACTTTCAATTCACTCTGGAAAAGTTAAATATTAGTTAACACTGCTATCCTTTTTCTTGTGAGCCACTTCTTTAAATCACAAAATGACTGAAGAGTTGCTGTGCTGTAGATTAAGTTTCTAAATTAAGATCAAGAAATAGTTTGAAATGTAAACTTCCATCAGCTGTTGCTCATGTTATTCAAGTAAGAATAAAAATGTTCAGTTGAACAATTCAATAAAAGTAAGATTTGATTATCCAGATTTTCCCCTCTGTTCTAATCCTGGTAGCAACACTAACAGGAAGTTCTAAAAGCAATACTTACTGGAGAACCTGGCATAATTCTGGACACAACAAGAGGCATCTTCTGATCAATACCACCCTAAAACATTATACCAAAAATAGTTAATATAAACACATTGAGGTTGCAGCCATTATATTCACTGACATTGCAGCAAGTCCCGTTGATGGGAATAACAATTATTTCTGAACAGTCATGCCTTCTAATTGGGGGAAATACATAACAAGAACTATGCTTCATTTGACCAAAAGCAAATATGTTAAGAGGTACTGTCTGTGTTTATATACTGGGTACTTGTAGAGTTTATTTTAAAAACAGTGTTTTTGGTTTTGCTCTGGATTACTTTAGTCAAAAAAAAACTAGAAAGAGTAACAAATATATAGATAGAAAATTCTTAGTAGACTCAATTTATGAATGTTGATGCTATAAACCTTTCAGTCTCAGAGATGCTACAATGTCCCTTTTTATACGGATACTGATTAATGCAGTTATGCCTCTGAATTACAAAAAATACTAGGAATTAATCAGCTGCCTGGTTAAAAAAAGTGCCTTTTACAAATGTAGAAAGACGATAACTGGGCAAATCACTTTTTCAGATTATATGGGGGGGAAAACAGGGACAAAACTGTAAAAAAAATCCTTTGCTAAAAGAAAATAAACACTTTAACAGATTTTGAGTAATGACTCTAACCTACAGTGAAGGTTGAATGAAATGTGTGCATTCCTGCAGTGGCAAAACATCTGAAGAATGTTAAGTAGAAGGCAAGACTAGTAAAATCTGTAATGATTTGTTCATTTCCCACTTACGTTAATTTAAAAATTGTGATGAACAGTTGTTATGTTCATTATTTACTGCACTAATATAATTCACAGTAAATGGGCAGTTAAAATGTAGTAGCTAACCACATGAGGTGTGAATACTTTGCCAGGGAAAGTATATGTTGACAAAAACTGCATTTCTGAATTTCTCCAACTATTGTTCCTCATACTCATTGTATCATCAAGATCAATATATCAGAGCTGTTTTACCTTTAGATTAAAGCCAAATTTCCCATCTTCATCTGGCAAGATGTGTATCAAAAGCAAGTCTCCATCAATAACATCATTCTGGAAGATATGAAAATAGGCATTTAGATGTTTGTAACACATTAAATAATATATCTCTGGCCTGATTCAAATGATCTCATTGACAGATGTGCCACATTTCAAATCCCTATTTAAAAGGTCATAGATAAAATATACTAGTATCACCTGAATGCTGACACATTTAGTCCTTGTACTGCAAATTTTGGACAAGCATCTAACAATTCTATTGAATCTTGTTATATGTCAGGACCCAGGCTGCAGAGCACCAATAACCATGCGCAGAGACCAGAATCTATCTAATATCTTTATTAAAGGAATATATAAAGTCAATAAAACAAGTGAAGAATATAGTTCAGAAGTAGACCTTTCAGGAAAGGTCAAATTTAGTCCAGGAAAACAATGTCCAATATGTGATATTAGAGTCCAAAGTTATAATGCAATAACCGAAACACACACTTTGCCGAGCAAAGTGTGGGGAAATGACAAGGTCCTTTAGTCCAATGGAGCTTGACAACAAGGCTGGAAAACAAACTAGATTCTTGGCAAACAAGACTTGATACGAGGCAACAAGAAGCAAGAAGCAAGAACAAGGTCCGTGGCGAGGTCCGGGGAACAAGGCAGGCTTGGAACTTGGTCCTGGAAACAAGGAACTGGAGTAGCGTAGTCCACACACGATCTCACTCCTGAAGCTGACGAATTGACTCCGCAAGGATTTCCTTGCGGTAAAACACCTATATAGGATCTTGTTTTCCCGCCAAGGAACACTTTCCCTGGGGAACAAGAAGTGAAAACCCAAACTGTGTCCAGATGCATGACTCCTTAAGATTTCCCAAGGGAAACAGGTTTAATCAGCTAATTGTCTGGCAGCGATTCTGGCGCTTCGGCGATTCGCCTCCCTAGCGCCTCTATCTCTATTATAATTATCCTTACGAGAGAACGGGGGAGAATTCTGCCCAAGGCTTGTTTGGCTGACTTCTTGAGGGCAAACATCCTGCAGGTGCAGGGGCTCCGATTCTGGCTGAATCGGTGGGAAACCCAAGTTTTCCTCTTCGTCTGCCACAATAGTACTAGGAACGGGACTACATGGCCCATGAGACATCACATTATATACTGTAAATGCATATACAGACGCATTTAAGGAAATCAGTGCAGAATTGGATTGGTGAAGTTCTGAGCTCTAGTCCAATAAATAAAAGATTATAAAATCTTTTAATAAACCATGGCAGCAACTAACAGTATGTATGATGATGCTCACTCACAGACATTTCCAAGAGTTTCTAAGTTGTAGTGGAAAATTACTCAATTCTATGTACCGTGTCTACTCCTTTGGTTATGAAAAGTGAACTCATAAAATCAGACTATGTGTTACTGCTCAGACAGCAACCACATGAGAGAATAGGAAATTTTAATCCCATCTGATCTGAAGCAACTCTTGTTAGCTTTAAGGAGTCCTCGAGAGAGAATTTATGTGGAGTTTAAGAGAGCAACTCTGAAGAAAGGTATAAGATTTGATAAGGGAAAGAGACTGGGAGATTTAGTTTTTATATATAAAAATATATCTTACGAATGTTTGTGCTCGCAAAACTCCAAAAGTAGTTGGTCAATCAACTTGAAATTTTGACACAATATGGCATACCAATATGCGAGCATTTTAATAATGAGTTTGGGGGAGGGAGAATCACCGATGATGGGATACGCAGTACTTACAAACACTTCACCTCCCACAGACCACTGTGACTTGCACCAATGACAGATCAGGACCAAACCTGGCACGCAGACACGCACACCCCATGCCCCACTTTACATCCTGGTGTTGTTAGGAGAGGACAAATCATGGATGATGGGATTTTCACCCAAATCAGACCACTGTGACCCCCCACAAATGACAGACCTGGACCATATTTGGCACACAGACACCCCATTACCCACCTCACATCCTGATGCCAATAAGAGGATGGATCATGAATGATGGCATTTGCAGTACCTTCACCTGATTCAGCTCCAACTTCAACAGACCACTGAGACTCACACAAATGATGGACCTGGACAAAACTTGGCACACAGACTCCCCATGACCAACAGTAAATACTGGAGAAGTTTGGAGAATATTGACCTTGACTGACAGGAGTTATAGTTCATCTACATCCAGATACCTACATCACCTACATCCAGTGACCCACACCGACAATGGACCAGGACCAAACTCGGCACAGAGAACCCCCATGGCTAACTGAACATACTGCTATAGTTTGTGGGCATTGACCTTGATTATGGGATTGTAGTTCACCCTTATCCAGAGTGCACTAAACCCAGCCGACAACAGATCTGGACCAAACCTGGCACACAGAATCACCTTCCCATCTAATTTCTGCAACATTGTGAATTCAAAACAAGAATTAGTAGACAAGGTTTTCCAAAACATAGAAACAAATTATCGAAATCATTAATGGTTGAGCAGAATAGCCATTCTAGCGGCTAAAAATGTCAATGTACATGAGATGAACAACATCATTCTAAACAAAATCACAGGTGAAACAGTGACATACAGATTCATTGACTCCGTGATGAACTAATATGAAGTAGTGAACTTTCCAATGGAATTTCTTAATTCTCTTAATGGTTCCGGATTACCGTCAAACATTCTGTATTTAAAAATTGGAGTGCCAATTACATTATTACAAAACATCAATCTCCAAAGTTATACAATAGCACACAATTAGAAGTTTTAAAAATTGAAGAACAATCTAATTGAAGCAACAATTCTGATTGGACCTCATAAATGTGAAGACGTGAACTACTTCCACAAATACCACTCATTCCAATCGACATGGCATTCGAGTACTAACGACTTCAATTTCCAATATGCCTTGAGTTCGCTATGAATATCAATAAAGCACAGGGGTAATCTTTGTAAATGTGTGGATTGAATATTGAAACAATTGCTTCTCTCATGGACAATTATACATCAGATGCTCCAGAGTCGGTAAACCATCTTATCTTTATCTTTATGAAGAAAACACAGACAGACCCAAAATGCAGTCAATCCACTAGTTTTACAATGAAAAATGATTTTTGGTTAAAACCTCTTTTTCCTTCCTTTCCTTTCATTCCACATACACACAGCAATGCAAGGCTGGTATTTGAATTGAATGATGTGTTTTCTCAATAAATCTATGTTCGCTACAATACTTTTACTTACTTTCACATACATTTCATATCAGACTAAGCCACAGTGAAGCGTAGCCGGGTTTAGCTAGTAAATGATTAAACACCTTGAATGCAGGAGAGAATTGCCATCAAATACAGCACTCATGCATCATCAACCTTGAGGCCACAGTTACCACATGTCCATTTCAGTTCAGGACTGTGTAACAGCAGATCCTCTGCTGCTTTTGAGCTGTTCAGATTTGCTTCAAAATACACTTTGTTTCTATTGTTTCCTTCTCTAAATAAAATTCCACAACTGAATTACCTGTATTTATAGACAATTACATGATTTACAAAGAAGAAATTAATTTTTCCAGAGTGCATAATCCGATGCAAGTTCTCTTCTCTAGTTGTGTATCCTTATTAAATCAATTTTGTTAGCAAGTATTTTGACTTCCATTTGTAATTTGTTCAGTTTTCAGTTTCATAGTAATGATTCTGGTGGGCAGATCTTTTTTTTAAAAAAAAATTCCACAACTGAATTACCTGTATTTATAGACAACAATTAATTTTTCCAGAGTGCAAGCCCCACTAAATACATTATATAAACCAGCACTAGAATTTGTATGAACAACTGCTTTAATTTAAAAACAATGTATTTCTTTAATAGCCAGAAAATCCTTATCTCTACTATTTGAAAATCTAAAAGCTTGAGTACAGAAGCAGTGTGTGAATTACAATATAAGTTCAATTGAAGGAATGCCCTTTTATGCCCAAAAACTATAGCATCAGAGATATTTAAGACCTGAAAATATGGGAGGCATTGGCTTTTGTGAACAGCCAGTAAATAGGCAAATTCTACAGAGACTAGCCCAATGCTATAGTTTTAAAGAGGAGCCGGGGGACATGAGAGAAGCCTCCACGCAGGATCGTGACATGTCCAGGGCAACGTCTTTGTAGACGGCAGATTCTCTCATAACCAGAACTCTGAGCCCTGCTACATGCACAATGGAGGACCTCCTAACAGCAACCCCAGAGGCACTCCAAGTGGCCAGCTACTGGGCAAAAGACATTTAGTATTAATGCCAAGGGTCTTTAAAAAAATCTCTATGCTTGCAAATCAATTACAACTTTTACTCTCAGTTCGCTTCTGACACGAGAAATAAATAAAAGATGAGCCCCCAGTGGCACAGCAGATTAAACTGCTGAGCTGCTGACTTTACTGACTGGTTCGAATCTGGGGAGTGGAGTGAGCTCTTGCTGTTAGCCCCAGCTTCTGCCAACATAGCAGCTCAAAAACATGCAAATGTGAGTAGATCAATAGGTGCTGCTCCGGCAGGAAGGTAACGGAGCTCTATGCAGCCATGCCGGCCACATGACCTGGAGGTGTCTATGGACAATGCCGGCTCTTAGGCTTAGAAATGGAGATGAGCACCAACCCTCAGAGTCAGACACGACTAGACTTAATGTCAGGGGGGAACCTTTATCTTTACCTATAGATTTAAAACAAACTTCTTTAAATAGTTCACTCCATTCAAGTATTCCTATCTCATAGAATAAGCATGTCCACTACAGTTCTTTAATTAGTGGTCAGAAAAAAGGGAAGACATAGCAAGATACAGTCAGACGGGACAACAGTAATTTCTTTTTGGTGGGGGGAGGCTTGGATAAGAAAGTAATTCTGTCTGACAAATATATCACTAACTCAAAGAGAGATAGAAACAACGGAGGTATAAAGAAATCCTGTCCAAGCATATTCAGAAATCTTTTTAAAGACAGAAGAATTAATCTCCACAGTTAATGACTTTATATCTATCAGGGTTTTTTCCCCACTCAGAACACTATAATGATTTATTTTGAAATGAAATCAAGGAAATGCAATTATAGTTGGCAGAATGAGTTAAACACTAGGAGATGTGGGGTCTCCTCCAATCCAGGAATGGCAAAGATACTACTGATAATAATATAGAATGTAGTGCTTGTAACTATGTTTTCAAGCACATCCATGACTGGTGGGACTAGTCATTAAAAACCCTTAGAATTAACTTTGACACAGATTTTTAACAGGCATCACGACATGGACCACCAACAAGGACGGTGTGGTATTACATACCGATTATGACTAGAAACTGGATTGTATAATTACTTGTATTCTGATGAATTTGCCGGCTTGTGCTCACACAGAGACTAATACAAAATACTAATGTGGCTTATCTCAGTCCACATATCTCCTCTCATAAGAAGATTCAGTTTGAAGCAAAGAAGTAAGGGATCAAGAAGGATGCTTGCTCCCTTTAACTCATCACTTTTTTTTCAAGTTCAACATTACACAACCCTACCAAGCATTTCAAGTTCCAAAGCAACCACAGATACCTCTCACAAAAAGCCTGCTGGTGGAAATATCAATGTATATTTTGCTCTCAGACATCCATTGGCCCATGTAATCTCAGCAAAGCATTCCAGGTTCTAAAATATGTATGGGTAAAATTCACCCATCTAGGTGTTTTGGACTACAACTCCCACAATTCCTAACACCTGGAGGGCCTAAGTTTGCTCATGCCTGTTCTAAAGCAACCCCAGATATCTTGGAGCAGTATTGTCGTTGAAAACATTAAATGTGGTAGCAAATGAATACTGTTTTATTTCATAATGTTGCAGTTCCAAATTCACAACAACAAACTAGAATGCTCATATAATTCAGACATATTGTAAGACTACCCACAAAAATAGAGGGATGATGGTGAGGGCCCTTCTATTGACGGAAGTTACAAACTGGCAGGAATTCAATAAAGTAGTGGTTCCCTAAAGGCTCCCCATGTACTTCCCAGGGGCTCCATGGCTGCTTCAGGGAAATAAAATTAATAAAAATTGAATTAAATTAAAGAATAGGAAACAAAAAGTAGAATCAAATTAATAAAACCTGAAATGACATTCTGAATGGAAATTTTACAAGTTGAATTTTGTGCCTCCTCTAGCAGAGGACACTTGGTCATATTGCTGTAACTTGCTCCAATATTACTGTAACGCGAGATGAACAGATGGCGAGCGCCCACCTGTCACACACATAGAAACTGATTCTAAAAAGGACTCCACGAGTCAAAAAGGTTGGAAACCACTGCAATAGAGTAATGTTCAGTTGCTTCATAAAGCAGTGCTGGACCACAAGGGATAGCTTTGTTGCCCTCAGGTACGCCAGCCTCCTATCTGAAGTTGAGCCTTGTAGAGGGTAAGGTGTAAGGAAATTGTTTGTGTTGGGATTATTTGTTATCAAGTTGGCTTTGACTTATGAATGAGAGACTACCAAGAGATCCTGTTATTAATTCAGGTCTTACAATTATAGGACTGTGGCTTATTAGTCCATCCATCTGTAATGAGGTCTTCCTCTTTGCAGGTCACATGACTTTGGATGTGTCTATGGACAACGCCGGCTCTTCGGCTTAGAAATTGAGATGTGCACCAACCCCCAGAATCAAACATGACTAGACTTAATGTCAGGGGAAAACCTTTACCTTCACCTAACATTTACTAAATATATTAATAGCAAAATAGATGATATGCACCTTTTGCAGTCCATGTAAATCTGTGGAACGATGCTCTCTTTGCCATTAAAAATTAGTTAGCCTACTGTATTTTCTATTTTTGTAGTTCCTTTTGATAGCAATATGCCTTGTGTGTGTGTTTAAATTACAGTCCTGGGTTTTATGCAAGCAAGAAAGCAAAAACCAATCTTTTTTAAAACAAATTTTGCCAAGAAAATCCTGAAATAAATTCTTCTTAGGGTTGCCATAGGTTGGAAACAAGTTGAAGACACACAACAACAACAACAACAACAACAACATGTTACACTCGTTAAAAACAATTGGAGAATGTATCAAATTCACAGCAACCTTCTTCTAGATTTATTCATTTAGAAATAAACACTTGTATCTAAACTATGTAAACATACAATGACAAAACCAGGTTCAATCATCATGGAAAGAAAAGGAAAATAACTCAAGAGTAATAGGCAAGCAATCAACTGCACCAATGCATATAGTTTAGATCCAGATGAAGGTTGCAGTTCTTCATAAAACAGTACAGGTCCAGGCTATTTGGTCGGGCACATCCCCTTGTAAGAAGCTGCCTACGCCCCGAGATCTTCAGGAGAGGCCCTTCTCTAAGTTAACCTCCATCTCAAGCTTGGTTGGTGGGAACGGGAGAGCGGGCCTTCCTTCTCAGTGGCTGCTCCTCAACTCTAGAACTCCCTTCTTCCAGGGAAGCCAGAATGGCCCCTGCCCTGCTGTCATTCAGGCAGCAGGTTAAAACCTTTTTATTCAGGAAGGCTTTTAAAGAAGAAGGTTTTTAGGATAATCAGGGGCTGCTGTGATTTTATATGCTTTTAATGATGTTTTTACTGTTTTAATACTTATATATTTGTATATTTTAAGTTGCATTGCAATCCTTTTAGTTATGAGCTGCTTTGAGTCTCCGTGTGGAGAGAAAAAGCAGGCTATAAATAAACATTATTATTATTATTATTATTCACATATTTTGCTATTATTGTGATTTATGTCTAAATAGACACCTGCAAGATTGTCTTAGAAATTAGGTATTCTGATGTACCATTGAAATCAGTGCATCTTAAATTAAGTAATTATTAAGTTTTCCTTGAAGCAAAGCCTGAATTGAAAAGTTTCACATGGAAGTGAACAAACAGGTATGTCAACAGCCAAGTTGCAACAAACTCTGTATGATACAGATGATTCATCCATTTCAAGTTACCATACCTTATCAAAGTAGTATTGATTAGAATCGTCCATTAAAAGTCCTTTTGCAAGATTTTCATTTGTTTCTGGAAATTGTTTATCTCTTCCACCCAAAGGATGAGACCCCTGAAGGCTGCTAACTTCATTGCTTGTTTGAGGTGAAGACTTCTGTGCTGAATTATTTTCCAATATATTCCTTCATTAAGGGAAAATAAACAAGACGTTCAGTACTGAGATGTAAACTCATGGCACTGTATAAGACAAACACAATTTTTCTACAAAAAGGACTTCTTTCAACGTGTTGTATATATGACTGAGAATTCAGTCTTCATTGGCATTTGACATTTTCAAGATGTGGGAGATATACTCATATATATTCATTTACTATAGGAAATAATTTTAAGCAATAAAAGCCTCTGACAGTTATTGTACCCTTGCCAATAAAGGAAGTTACTATACACCCCGAATCTGGGTTGATACAATTAATATGAAGAATATATTTGGGGGGTTTTTTTGGTTTGTTTTTTTTTTAAGGTTTGAGTGAGTTCCAGGGTAGGAAAAAGTTTACATTGAGATAGATTCTGTAGGTCTGTTCTTGAGTTGAATTTGTAGGCAGAACAGGTACATTTTTAAGTGTATATATTAGCTTTGGATAGCATAGGGCCCTTCCACCTCTGTGGTGTTTATTTTGCTGTCTGTATGCCTGTTCAGAAGATTTCACCTCATTTTCTGTCATTATTTTATATATAGAAATGATAACCCAAAACCTGTCATCCATAATATACCTAATGAGATCTAAAAAACTGCCAAATTTCATTATTATTCCAGGAGTATAACGAGAAAAATAGGAAACATTAAAATATTTTTTAAATCACCGCATCTGTTCTCCATATTCACATGCATCTTTTCGGTCTATTCCTTCAGATGTGCTATAATGTGACTTCACAAGTCCTGACTTGTTAATGGGAATTCAGAATGGGAACAGAGTTGGGGCAGTGATAGCAGTAGATTGGGACGGTGTGTGTGTGTGTGAAAGACTTGCTGACTGAGGGAAAAGGAAAGAGGCATCCCACACTTTCTACATGCAGTGAAACTGATCAGATATAGATAGTTTAATCAGAGGAGAGTAAGTACCTGAGACAGTTGACTGTTTTAAGGGAACAGACACACAGAACTCCAGTCCCTTATCATTATTTTGTATCCCTCAGCATCTGTTATCTGAGGTACTTACTTAACTTTACCAAAGAGAAAGTGAAGCACTGCAGAAATCACATAATTTTTCTATGTATTTATTTACCTTTGCTGGAGATTCTGACATAATACTGAATCAGAGTCTTTTGAAGCTGAGGAGTCCTTATAGGTGTAAAAAACATCTTCCGTTTCTGTTATATACGAAATCTCATTTGCAAGGTTATCTACAGATGAATGCTTTGGTTTGCGAATCTCATGACGCAGTCTAGGACTTCTCCTTAAAAAGAGGCAGTATTATTATTATTATTATTATTAGTAGTAGTAGTAGTAGTAGTGTGTTATATGTATTTGTATACTGCTTTTTTTCCTCAGGATTGGGATCCAAAGTAGTTCACCATTTTAAAAGCTATACAATTAAAAACATATAAAAGGTAAATATTAAAATAGAATTTACACATGTTACAATTAGTAAAACAATTCAATTAAAATACCATCCCAATAAATAAATAAATAGCTGGGTTGCATAGCTGTTGAAAATAGTTAACTAACAACATGTAGCATCCCCTGGCAGCCTGCTAAAACTTTTTGAATAAAAAGGTTTTAGCCTGCCATTGGAGGAACAAGGAGAGAGTCATTCTGGCCTCCCTGGGAAGGGAGTTCCACAGTTGAGGGGCAGATGCCAAGAAGGCTCCCGCTTGTGTCCCCATCAATGTGCTGGCGATAGTAGTGGGACTGAGAGAGGGCATTTCGTGATGATCCCAGAGCCCAGATCTCAGGATGCAGAAACTTTCTTGAAAGACTTAAAGAGAGAAACCTATCATATTATAATATTAATCATAAAGTTTCTTCAGTGCATGCAATTTATAGCTTTCCTAACAATACACGAAGATTCATCCCCATTTATTATGAGTTTAGTCTACAACATAAAGGAAAAACACTCCAACCTATGAGCAGATAGAAAAAAACATGGTACCAGCTCAATCCAATGCATATTTACTCAGAAGTTAATTCTACTGTGTAGTTATATATGAACAGAATTAAAACCTAAGTTTTAATTTAATATTTGGGAGGGGGGTGATTGTGAACTCCTGTTCTACGTAAGGCAAGTAGGGCAACTAGGTTTGGGAAGCCAGTTCCTAATTTTAGCTTCTCCACAAATTCATCAGGAAGTGAACCTGAAAAGGCTGCTGTACCATTAAACAATATACTACAACCACCGCTGGAGACAAGCGCAAAAACATTGAAAAAGGAAGAAAACTTACATGTTAAATTGTGTTGAGCAATTTAACTTTTGGTCACAAATCAGAGAGGAAAGGATGTTAGACTGTTCAGTATGTCTGTACATGCGTGTACATGTGCACACATGTACACATGTACTGCCAAAGCAAAGCTTTGGAAGCAAGTAATATAAACATAGACACATATTATTTGAAGAACCAGCCACAAAACTAATAGATTCCTCATCTAAAATGAAGAAAGCGTTTCCTGAAGGATGCTTTTCTTTTATCAGTATTGTATCTGCTTCTGTGCTCTTTATTTTCTGAAAGATCTAAGCAATACTTTACCAGTTTGGCGTAACTGGAGGAGATCGTGAAGGAAGACTTTTGGTCTCTAGGTGTTCAACAGATAATGATCTCCTCAAAGCTGGATTCCAAATCATGCCACCTATTACTTTTCTGCAACACTGATTATTAGATCTGAAATGAAACAACAGACTATGTAAAGAAACTACTTTGTGCAAAGCAAGTTTTTGTTTATTTTACTTCATGTATGAAAAGGATTATTTCAGACTACTGCTATACACTGACTAGCTGTCGTATCGCCATTGCCAATAGTTCAATGCCAGTGGTAACATTATGTTTGTATTAACAAACATTGTTGAATGGCAGTAAATAAAAGCAGCTTGTGAACTGCACATTATTTCTCCACTTCTCTCACCTTTTGTAGTTTAGCAACTGATCTCATTTTTTCCTGAAGAATCAGACATGGAGGAATGCCGTGATGAACACACACACCTCTTCTGACTTCAAGAGTTATATAAAGGACATTGAAAACCTAACTTAAACTGGGTTCCCTATGATGTAGGAGCATATAGGCAGTAAGCAGCTATCTCTCCTCCTCTGGATTCTGCTTGATGGTATCAAGAATAGAAAAAGGAACTTCAGAAATAAGAACGTTCTCCTAAGTCCCAAAAACCTTTCCTCTCCAAGCCTTTTGCAGCAAATGACAATTGAAAAGGGCATCTTATCAAGGTCTAATTGTTTTATTGATTATGGGGTGGGGGAAGGGTTCACTACTTCAAATTGTATACTTGGGAGAAAAATACAGCAAACCTGTTTTTCCTCAGAAGAGAAAGGATTGTGGGTTTCTGCTTCTCTGGGAAGGAGGTAAGCTTTACTAATCTGACCCTGCCTTTTTTTAAGAAAAGAGAAAATGGCCTCTGACTGTGCCCCATGCATCTACCAACTAGGACTGAGGATCTTCCTTCATTTATAAGTTGACACAAAATGCAATTCTGTCTTGACTGTTCCAGTGCTTCATACATGGAGGACATGATATTCTCCTAAAGTCTGAGACAGAGAAATGAATCATGGCAGCACTCCAGTATAGTTGGACTTTATTCCTAGCAAACTTAGCTGACTAGTGAACTGGTGCTCCAGAGGACGGTGGTAGAACTATACGGAGATTGCACAGCAGCAGGATTTATCTGCTAAATCTAAAGAGCAACCTTCAGAGAATCAGGGCTGCTCCAAACAGGACATTACAGGATGCTTCAGGAGGTGGTGATGAGTTTTTCTCCACTGGAAGTCTCCACTGGAAGTTTTCAATCAGATACTATTTGCCAGGGACACTCAACTTGCATAATTTCTGTACTTAGTAGGATATAGGATAAGATTTTTTAAAATTTGTTTTTATTGTTATTTTGTCATTTTATCCCATTCCCATCTTCCCCTCCTTGTACATACAATTTCTACAACAAACTACAGAAGTTACATTTGAAATATCAAACTCAATCTTAATTTTTCCACTCCATATCTAAGAACGTTTTCTAAATAGTTCTTAAATGGTTCCCACATCCCCTTAATTATTGCAATCTTTTCAATTTTATATATATTATTCCATTTGCAATTTGTGATTTCCACATTTAACATATCAACTATATACTTATACCAAGGATAAGATGACCTTCAAGGTCCTTTCCAACTCTGTAACTTTATGTCCTTATATGTTTCTAGTTCTCATCTCATTATTCTTGTTCTAATCTAAGTATCAGCATTTCACAAAGGCTGAATCTCTCTCGGATGCCATACTTGGTGCGGAGAAAACGTATTTCAAAGTTACTTATATGTCAAGCAAAATTGAAATTGCGGCTAAAGCTTCTCAAAAACTCACTCACCGTGCATCAGGTTATTCAAATAAATAGTTTCCAACTTTCAGGAATGATCTGATCTGCTAACTGAAAAAAAATGAAAGGTGCACACTGCACCAGCATACCATTCAACTACCAAAGGAGAACAGCAGTTATAAGTACTGCAAGCTAGGCAATGGAAGAATGTGCAGATATTGCAGGATGGCAGAATACAGAAGTGCAAGGTAGAACTCTGTCATCTGAACTATCTCAACATCTGAGTATTTGTACATCAAACTGATGTTTTTAAGGCTTGTCCCCATGTGAGTTGCCCCGAGTCCCTTCGGAGAGATGGAGACAGGTTATAAGAAATAATAATAATAATAATTATTATTATTATTATTATTATTATTATTATTATTATTATTATTATTATTATTCCATTACAGCCAGTCACCCTAGTTACAGACACCTGACTTGCATACAACCTATAGTTAAGAACAGGGCTAAGACAAAAGGAGATGACATGAAAGCTACCCCAAGGAAGGGAAATTCAATCCTGGCAGAATTATCTTGGGGAAAAAGGTGTCTCCACTGAAGCTTTATCCTGTTTCCATGACAAGCAAAATTTTTCAAAATCCAAAAGTCACAGGGATAGAAAGTGAGGTAGAATGTTTTGAACAGGGGCACAGACTGCAAAACAAACATCACAGGGGTGTTAGCCTTTCCCTATGCTATCCAAAACTAAAAACATTTGGGCTAGAGTTACACTTAAAAATGTACCTGTTCCAACTTACATGCAAATTCAGCTTAAGAACAAACCTACATTACCTATCTTGTTCATAACCAAGAGGCTCCTGTATTTTATTTTTCCTGAGAAATCTGTTCTGTTTTAGAACTGATCCTTTCAATAAGGGAATACAGCTACAGCTATTCCTTAACCTTTCTTCATAATTTTAAAACACACTATTAAGCCAACTTTGGTCTGACAGTTGAACAGTTAATTTCAGCTTTTATTCTGGTACAACTGCTTTATGTGAGCAGACTCAGTGAAGAAAAAAACAACATAATCACAAATAGAATTAAACGCTTAGCAATCATCATGCCCTACATTTGATAAAGACAACCCTGAAATGCACCATCCCTAAAATGTAGAGGCTTTGCCTAACAACATATCCAGACTGAAGCCAAACAACAAGGACTCCCCCTTCTTCAACTGTTAACCTATTTTATAAGTGGAATCTCACCTTATTACTCAAACAGATGCCAAATCTGCAATAATTGTTCTGGCCTGAATCCCAGAATACCCAAAACTAATTATAGCTAATTATGTCTTACCTTGAATAAAGGGCACAAGTTTGGCAACCTCACTTTTTTTAAAGAAAGCAATCTTACATTTAAGTATACTAGACTAAATAAATTGACAGGACTCACCAAAATCAACTTAAATGATCTGAAAAATACAGTCTTCGGGTGGATTAAATGATAAACTAGCACATAAGCCACTGATATGCCTAAGCACCTCATTTTCTCAGAGCAAAATGATGCTTAAACATGTTATATTTCCATCCCATTCAATCCGTTCAAGTACAGAATAGCTACAAATGGAGCAACCAGGTAACCAGTAAATTAAATCTGAGAGGGAAAACAATCTGGTTTCATTAATCAGCTATTATTTAAAATGTTCTGTGCCAAAGTAATATATATTAAGACTGAAATCCATATCTGTAGGCCACTTGATCCAGTGATCAGTTTTGCTATGTTCAACAGATGAACATATAAAGAGTGTTTCAAAATGGTGAACCAGTATATTTCAAATCAGTATATTTCATGATAGTAACATGTTACAATTACACTGAAAAGTTACAAATGATTTAATGAGTTATCAAGTTAATCAAGTTTTGCTAACCATTTTGAGCCAGAAACAAATCTAAAAAATAACTCCACAAATGGAGAATATCTAATTAGGCCTTATATTGTGGAATTGCCATACTGCAAATGACTGAGGTTAGAGGCTGTGTGCAGAGAGAAGCATCTATTGGTAATCATTTGAAACTCTATGTGCACACCCTTAGTTGCAGAGATATGGCAATTTCAAATCAGGTCCACACTGTATTTTAAAGATGAGTTCTTTTGGTATTCAAAAGACCTCACCAACTCCCAACCCCAATAAATATGTCTTTCTTTTCCTGTGGTACAATTTTGTGGCTTTAATTTTGTGGTTTAACCAGAAATCTATAGTAAGACAGGTTTACCAAATGAGTATCTTGTAGTAAGGCTTAAATGATTCAGAAAGGTAGTTATATATTAGACATATAGCATGTATTTGACATTAGTCGGAATTAGAGGGTTTCGAAGAAGGTACTCACTTAGTTGGTGTTCTAGAACCCATGGTCCAAAAATGAGATTGTAATTTCTTTTCATGAGGTAGCATCTTTTTTGCTTGGAAAAATGTGTGAAGCTCTACACAAGATTTCCACAAGTTTTTGCATGCTCTGTAGTTCAACATATTGAAGGCAACAATGTGTTCCCTGGATTCACTCTGCAATAAGAAAGATAGGTACTAAAAATAAGCACAAAATATTTGAATCAACTGCTTAATTAAATGCCTGCTTTGCCTTACAAAATAGCAAAAAACAACATATTGCTTCATCTACTGTTTCAAGTAGCATAAAGCTGCAACACCTTATGTTTCTAGATCTGTAAGTTAAAGTCATCTAAAATCTTTTTGGATACATTCCCAATTAATTATTGTGAGCTGCCTTGAGTCCATCCTGGCGAAAGGCGGCATAGAAATCTCCGTAATAAAATAAATAATTCCTTAGGAAAATATAAAACATTTGGTAATGATTATCAACACCCCAGAAAGTTACAAAGTATGAACAATATACAACACATCCTCATATTAGCAACTTAAAAACAATGATTTCTTGAGCTCTGCCACCTTCAAATCTCTGCTAATTTCTTGTTATGTCTCTGCACTCTACTTGATTCTAAACAGTCCAATGGCCATCAAGATCAGCCAGGAAGCACAAAGAATTACAGCAGCAATGGTAGACAAGAAATCCCTAGTGCATGCATACAGTATTATTTGTGTGTCTTTGGGAGCAAGCCATAGTATTTACTAGAGGTGGGTGCAGTATTTGTTCCATTTGTTTCATTCGGGTATTTGTTTCGTACCGTCCATTTGGAAGGCACAAAACGAAAGACCCATTTTCAGATGAAACAAAAGGCCACATGAAAGAGAAAGTTGCATGGTCACTGTGACTTTCTTTCATTTTCGGACCGTGTGACTTTCTACGGGAGTTCTTTCACATGTGTCAGAGGAGGTGATTTTTGGCCAATCAGAGGTCAAGGAAAAGGTGACATGGCCAGGGTATTTAAGGGAGCGTCTGCCCCTAAAGTGCCCATTGTGAGTGTGGCCTTTCCTGCTGATGTTGGGCTGGTTTGCTCTCTCCCCACTTGCTTGCTTTCAGTCTTGCCTTTTGCCTTGCCTTGCTATTTCCTTGCCTTGCTGGTAGGGAAAGATTTGTTTTATTTTTTGCCTAGTGGCTTGGAATATTTTTTAATTTTTTTCTTTGAAGAGAAGGGGCTGGGATTTTTGAAGGGGTGGGGTGTGTTTGGCTGGGGAGCGTGTGTGGGGCTTTGGGGTTGAGGGGAAAGGGGGGATTTCTCTCTTGTAGCTAGCTAGCTAGCTTTGCTGTACTTTAATATTTTAAATTCTTTAAATCTTTTCTTCTTAATTTTTTGTTTAAACCCCCCTTTTCCTTCCCTCTATTGTGTCTTTTAAAGAACAAATATTTTTCAAAGGAAAGAAATTGTTGGGCTTTCCTTCTCAGTTTAGAAAACAAACCTGTCTCTCTCTATAACTGGCCCTTGGAAAATCTACTCTTTTATCTCTCTGCAGTGCCTCTGGCTTAGGTCCTCCCTCTCCTTTGGGCTGTTATAGAGAACAAATAGAATAGAATAAATATTGTTATACAATAAATATATTTTTGAAAGCAAAGGCATTTTTGAGCTCCTGTTGTATAATACCTTTTTTAAAAACCACTCCAAACCTTCAGTCTCTCTCTATAATTGATCCTTGGGAATACTACAATTTGTTTCGCCCTCTAGTACCTTTGCATCTCCTTGTTTCCAATCCAAATCCTTTGTGTATCCCCTTACCTTTTCTTCTACCACAGAACATGCAGCAACATTTGTCTGGGTTAGGGTTTGTGGGCCAAAGGGGTCCCTCCTGTGTCACCCCTAAAAGGGAGTCTGGCCACGCTTGGTCAGACTTCCCAAGTTACATTGCGGGCAACACACGGAGCTTGGCCCTTGGGAAAACTACATTTCCTTTCTCCCTCTAGTACCTTTGTGTTTTCTTGATTCCAATCCAAACCCTTTGTGCTTTGATTTTCTTCCATTAAAATATAACAGCAGCCTTCCTCTGTGTGGGTAGATGATAGAGGTCCCGTGCCGCCCTCAATGGGAGTCTGGCCACGCTTGGTCAGACTTCCCACTTTAAATTGCAGGTGACACATGGAGCTTGGCCTTTGTGCGGGCACTGTCAGCATTTTAAATTTGGATTTTGTCTTAACAGCTAAAAATAATAGCATCCCAAAGGCTGGATACTGTTGGGTATTCTTTTAATTTTGAAAATATTATGTATAATCTTTAAACTCTGATTTGGGAAACATGAGTCTCCTGGCAGTAGTGGTGCTGCAGCTGGCTCTGGGTCAATAACTGGGTCCAACATCCTTAAAGGGCAGCCGGAAGGAGAGGGAAAGAAGGTGCAACATCTTCAACATCCTTTTATGCTCCAGAAACGCAAGCAGAAACACCCATGGGGAGTTGCTTGCTACCACCACCATGCTGACTTATCAGGAAGTAGTAATACAATTCCTTCTATTGGTGGAACGGGTGGTTGCCCTGGCAGGCTCTGGCTGCCTGCGGGGTGGAGTGGCCTGGGCCCCACCCTGACCCTCATCTGCCGTATGTCCCACGGATCTTTTATCATTGTCCAAAAATTTGTTTCACTTTTTGTTTGTGTCCCACTTTCCTGTTTGTGTCCAATTTCCATACTTGGAAAGATTTGGGACCAGAGAGAGTCTCAGACTAATTCTTTCAGGCTATCCTTCCATAGCTTCTCAGTGTATACCCACTAACTTATTTCCTAACAAGGTGTTCATCCCTCAGACTTCAGGTTCCGACATGGATGGGCTGACAGTAGCTGGCTTTGTGCCATGGCCGTTTGTGTGAATTATATGTTTGCCTGCAAAAGGAAATTCATCTGGCTTACATAAACAAAGCCATGAGAAGTGCAAAATACCTTGTGAGCTTCCAAACAGCAGAAACTGTCTGGGGGAGGCTGTAAATCGATGCAGCCCTCCCGATGTACCCACTGAAGAGGAGAGAAGGTGAAAAGGCACTCACATAATCCAACACAGCTTCTTCTCCAGCCTACTTGTTGACCGATCAGACAAGACTCCCCTTCCCTCAAGTACCATAAGACCCTTGATAGATCCCTGGGGAATTATGAGGAGAAAGAAAGGGGATGGAACTCCTTGATAGGAAATAGGTTAGTGGGTACACACTGAGAAGAAAGAAGAGAAGGAAAGGGGCTTGAAAAAAAATCCAAGAAACAAGAAACATGAATATACTGAAGATTATTGAGGACTAAAGTAATAAAGACGTGAAGTAATAAGAAAGAAGAAATAGAGTAATAAAATAATAAACTTCAAGGGGACCTGTGAAAGAAGCTACAAGTGAAGATGTAAAAAGGCAATTAAAGACAGAAAGAGGGAATGATCTATATTAAGGTAAAGGTTTTCCCCTGACATTAAGTCCAGTTGTATCAGACTCTGTGGGTTGGTGCTCATATCCATTTCTAAGTCGAAGAGCTGGCGTTGTCTGTAGACACTTTCAAAGTCATGTGGCCAGCATGACTGCATGGAGCGGTTACCTTCCTGTCGGAGCAGTACCTATTGATCTACTCACATTTGCATGTTTTTGAACTGCTAGGTTGTCAGAAGCTGGAGCTAACAGCAGGAGCTCACACCACTCCCCGGATTTGAACCACTGACCTTTTGGTCAGGAAGTTCAGCAGCTCAGCAGTTTAACCTGCTGTGCCATCAGTTTAAAATATGGCTAAAACAAGGGTCCTTTAAGACTACTGGTCGGAATAGAAGAAAGGACTTTAAATACCATTTGATTCCAATAATATTTAAGAACTGGGAGAGAGAAATGGTGACATTGTGCAACAAAAGTCTTATTTAAAGAACAATTGATTTTCTCTTTCCCTTTTGAATATTACTAAAGTGAACTACTTTGATTGCTTAACTTGTTTGGTTTATTTTAATCTGGTGTTACAAATTCTGTCCAGCTGGGTGTCTTGGACAAAACAAAAAGAAAACAAAAATCAACATCCTCTTGGATTTTGGAACTGGTTTGGACTTGCCTTTTCTTTTCAATCTGTTCCTGTTCTTTAATAATTGATGACAGCACCATCTAATGGATGAATAGTGTCAATACCATTCTATTTTATAGAAGAATAATTGGAATGTATAAATCTACAAGTGAGCCATCTGAAAAGTAACCAAAATACACCATCCACTGGTCACCTGTGCTTCTATAAGAACTCAGTTTTGAACTTTATCATCTCAGAAATCAACCATGAATCTAAGATCAAATGTTTGGAAATTCTAGAACAAATGGAATTTGAAAAATGAGAATGAAGAAGAAGCAGGAACAAAATGGACCCCATGTTGTGATCCAGAAACAAGTAAAGAGGGTGAAACAACGAGGATGTCAAATGCTGGGGGTGAATGCAGAACTGACAGGGAATCCAAGGATGTTACTAAACTTAAGATGACAATTGGAATGGCTTCTGACATATGTTTTCAGATAGTGTGATTTTAAGTAATTGTTTCAAGTGATAGGTTTTAATAATGTGATTTTAAAGCATATGTTGTTTTATGTTGATATGTGTTCAAGGCATCAAATTGTGTCTTTGTTGTAAGCCGCCCTGAGTCCCCTTCAGGACGAGAAGGGCAGGATATCAAATAAATAAACAAATAAGTAACCTCCAATACCAATTGGTGAAAACAGAACCTTTTAAAAGCAGATGCAAAAGAAGAGAAAATTCCACAAGATTATGGGTGAATTGAATTAATGATTCTGGGATTGACTGGAAGGAGAAAAATGAATGAATATAATACTGATAAAATAATAATAAAACTTTATTTATATTCTGCCCTATCTCCCCGAGGGGACTCAGGCCGGTTTCCAACCACAAATGGCAAACATTCAATGTTGTAATTAACAAAACAAAAACAAATAGACACACCAATTGAAACCCAGAAATAAGAATCAGACATTATTTCTATCTCCCCAGTGGGGATTCAGGGTGGCTTACAACATATAGAGAGGCAAACATTCAACGGCGTATAAAAATACAAAATAAGATAAACCAAAAGATAAAACCCAATTTACATTCAACAGCTGAACTCACTGCATTGGAGTGTGTTGGAGACTTTTAAACTGAGGCTGGATGGCCATCTGTCGGGGGTACTTTGATTGTGCTTTCCTTGCATGGCAGGGGGTTGGACTAGATGGTCTATGTGGTCTCTTCCAACTCTATGTTGTATTGCAAATTATTCTATTTTCGGTTTCTAATTATTTATATAGTAATTGGATTTTTATATAGGTTTGTGTGTATGTGTACAGGTGTATGTATATGTTATAATCCTCCTGTTAATTTATAGCAATTCCATGTGTTTCATAGGAATTTCTTAGGCAAGGAATACTCATAGGTAGTTTTACCAGTTCTTTCCTCTATTATATACTGTGCATACTCGTGTATAAGTATAAACATTTTAGTAAAAAAAAAAAAGAACCCAAAAAAACTTGGGTCAACTTATTCTCAGGTTAATGTAAGTATTGTACCTTAACTCATATAAAAAAGAAACCATCCCTTCTCTGAGTAGAATGATGAAATGTGAGAGCTTAACCCATCCTGGGAGAACCTAGAATAAGCACTGGATTCCTGCACCCTTTCAGCCATGGTGCTTTTTCTGGCTTTTTTGAACGCCTGAGTGGGAAAATGGTAGCACCTGCAGCAGCTCTTTGGCACCTCCCTCAAATGAGCTGAAATAAACTAGTCTTCCTGGGACAGACTAAACATTTCCCCACTCTGGTCAGAGAAAGAAGCTGTTCCCTTTTTGATAAGAATTAACACTGCACATTAACTTTTATCACAAAAAAGAGACCCCTTCTCTGGCTAGTATGGCAAAAAGCCTTTCTGAATACTTTGCCAAGGGCAATGGCCTCCTCTCCATAGTGTTTTCCCCGTTGTGAAAAGTTCCTCAACAAATCCACAGGTCATATCAAAAACCATATTTTTGCTCCCAAATCTGCCCTTGACTTATACATGAGGTCAACATATATGGAAATATAGAGCATTTACAATTTGTTGGTCTCCCATCTATATATTAAATTACACAGCTGACTTGACTTGGCTTCTAAGATCAGAAAGGATCTAGTGCCTTTATGATATAATGGAACTATAGTCATTAATACTCATAAGGTTATACTACTTTAGTATTATAGCTCTTAAAAGAAGTGAGGAAAGAAAAATTCTGTTTGGTAACTGAAAATGTAATAACTGAGACACAAGTCAGTGGAAGACTTCTATGATGAAAGTCATACCCCCTTTTAAAACATCACCAATGGGACTGAAATAAAATGTCAGAATTCTTATTTGTGACAAAGTTCTTATTTATTTCCCCCACCATAGTTACATAATGGAAGGAAGAAAAACAATGACATAGACATGAGGATTTTGCTTCAGTCCACAAGGTCCCAAGAACTGGGGGGGGGGGGGGGGGGGGGAATCATAAAACTTGAGACAAGATTAATCCATATATTCCTTGTAAAACTTTACTCACGTGTTTTTGCCGCTGCTGAATAAAGAATTTCTTTCGTTTAAAAGAAATTTTTATTATATTCACCCTGGAAAGAAAGACAAATTAAGTAATGTTGTAAAATTCACACAAATAAAACAAGAATAATAATAATAATAATAATAATAATAATAATAATAATAATAATAATAATAGTAATATAATAATAATAATAATAATAATAATAATAATAATAATAATAATAATAATAACTACTACTACTACTACTACTACTACTATACTTTATTCTTTTATCCCACTCCATCTCCCCAAAGGGACTCAGGGCAGCTTACATGGGGACCAAGCCCAGTAATGCAACAATAAAATACAACAACATAAGATACATTCAAAAACATATAAAATCATAAAAGCATAAACTCAGCAACAACCAATAACCAATAGCCAGGTGAAATGGGCATGTTCAAAAATTGGAGGGAAGGCAATTAATTATACATATGCAATATATTGCAAGATCACTAATAAGATGTATTAGTATTGCTAGGCTATATGGACACAGAGATCAAAATCCTATATGATCACTGGTAAACTTCTAACAGCTTCTTCTGCCAGACTTTCCTTCTGTCCTACATGCAGATCTACCAGAGGGCACCACTGTTCACTCTTGTGACCAATCAGAGGCCGGTAGAATCAAGGGATCCTGGGCACCCTCTGAATGCAATTTTGCAGTTCAGAAAAAAGGAAAAAAATCTGCTCTCCCAGATTTCCAGAGCTGAGGAAATTTTCCCTTGTGCTCCTATAAGTTGTTTTTAGTGTCTATTGAAAATGTGATTTTATTCACCCCATTTCATTATTTTTGCTTAAAAGTCTCCTGTCAAGAATGCTTGGAAGAACCTATGGAGATGGGAGTGATTATGACTGTTTATCAAGGAGACAGGAATAGATGTGAGGAATATTTGCTTAAATTTATCCATATCCCAACACACTAATTACCAGCCTGCTTCAATCCAATACCTTCTAATTGTTTTCGCCTTCAGTTTCAATCAGTCCCATGCAGCATTGCCAGTTAACAGGAATTTGGGAGTTGGAATTCAAAACCTAGTTTATAACTTCTGTTTTTATAGTAGGTGAAATGTATCATTTCAGAATTTAGGCTTTTTTGGTTGTATTCACACATAAGATAAAGTATGATCATTTTACCATGGATAGAAGCTCGTACAGATGAGTTTTCTATATATAGCAATGCCCCCTGAAGCAATTCCAATCATAAGATCAAGATTATGCAAATCCTAAAAAATAAATAAACACACACACATGAGAAAAATGTCAGTAAACTAGGAATCCTAATCTAATCCTGAAGTACTAGGAATCCTAATCTACTAATTGTAATTTCCATTTTTTATTTGTGAAGAAGAAAGGAGTTCACTATCTTTGCATTTGGTACAATGCAACCCAATTACGTATTTATTCAACGAGGTGAACAGTGCAGTTGCTCATTTCATACTAAGCAGTACACATAGTTCTTGCATGTAACATGGCTGTGAATACATGTTACAGTTCAGTTTCAATTCCATAGTGATATATGATATTGTTAAGTATGAGAAAAATCTACTGAAGCAAGTGGTGCCCATAAGGATATATTTCCAAAGTCCAAACAGATGTACCCATATTTACTCAAATATATAATACATCATCAAATGCAGTGCTCACCTCAGTTTTGAAGGTATGCATTACAAAAAAATGGATATTCACTCAAATGTAATGTGCCCGACAGCGCAGGCACAATACATTAAGGCAGAGTGAATGAGGCCATTTGGGAAGCCACACTACTTCATCAGGCTGAGGCTGGCAAAGTTGCCAGCCACGCAATGTTCTCAACAGGCCTCATTCACAAGACCTTCAAAACCAAGGGGAAGGTTTTCAAGGCTTTGAGAATGAGCCTAGTTGGGAACCCCATGGAACTAAGCCTTGAGAGGAGGCAGGAACGAGACCCCGATAGCCACACGGGAGACAGGATCTGAGGCTACGCAACAGAAATGGCTGGGCTGCTAGCCAGATGTTCCTCTTCTTTCTCTGGGCATCAGGAGCCCTGAAGCCACTGCCACCAGAAACAGCCTTTTTGTTCCTTGCCTCCGTGTCCAGCCTCCGGGGCTCTGGGTCCCCTCGGGCTTTTCATGCATGTGGGTTTATGAGCACAATACTAGTATGCCATCAAAACGAATACACAACTCAACTTTGGCAATGTAATTAGGCAAAAAAGTGAGCATTAGACTCAAGTAAATATGGCATTTCAATCAGCTACAAACAGGAGTTATGTATCTGTGTTTAGTGCGCTTGAGGAAGGAAAGAAGTTTCTCAAAACAAAAAAGTTACTATTTCTTGTATTGTCAAAGGCTTTCATGACCGGAATCACTGGGTTACTGTGAGTCTTTCAGGCTGTATGGCCTTGTTCCAGAAGCTTCCAGAAGCTTTCTCTCCTGATGTTTCGTCCACATCTGTGGCAAGCATCCTCAGAGGTTGTGAGGTATGTTGGAAACAACTTCTGAGGATGCCTGCCATAGATGTGCGCGAAACATCAGGAGAGAAAGCTTCTGGAATATGGCCATACAGCCCGAAAGACTCACAGCAACCTTATTGTTTCTTCTTTCCTTAATCATGAAATATCCCTATGCTGCAGGATTGAAAGTTTTGGGTTTTGACCTCATGACATACAAACTTCTGTCTTAAGCTCCCACCTAGAACTTAAAAACCACCAAGCCCTCCCCTTCGCCAATTTCATCACCATTTTAGTATAACTGCTGCCAAAAATTGGTGGTGTCAGTGAACCAGTGCCAGTTCCTGAGCCATTGGCTATTGGACCCTGGCAAATTTCCAGGAAAGAAACAATTGTATTCAATGAGCACAGTTTTAGTGCTATTCCCTGGCACACTAGAAAGAAAAAGGCTGCCCATTCCTCACTTCAGAAAAAAAACTGGATTGAGAGCATGTGATATAAAAAGAAAACACAATTTCTCCCTGTTGGTGTTTATGGAAAAAAGAAAATGAGCTGTATCTGGGAATACTGATGGAATGAGGCCACTCTGCCTAGTCTAAACCTGTCCAGTTCTTATTAATGCCTCTGCCTTCCATAGCATGCTGATTTCAGATATATATAAACAAGCCATTGGCTCTCATTGATACATATACTTATAAATATAAGCCATTGCTTAAATGGGTGTTATCCTAGCTAATTAATAATTAAATACACAACTAGCTCTATAAGTCCAAAGAGGAGCAGTGTATCACTGACCAATTCTCTTTTATAACTGAATAAATGTTTCTAAGAAACTGTTCATAATATGATGAAGACAGGGAGGACCTGCTATTCACCAGAAACACAAACACACAGCAAAAGTGTTGAATGGTATAGCCACATCACTACCAAAAGGTCCACATCAATTTTTTAATCGAGCAAGTACACCAATTTATCCAATTTTGGGGCAACCAGTACTTTACAGAACATTTTAGACAAAAACAATAGCTTAACACTACATTCCTGTATTGAGGCACCTCACTTTCATTTTGATAGGAATATTTTGTGGTGTATCAAGTAAGTAAACTTCAAAGAAGGGTAAAAGAATAACAAAATTGGATTTGTACTATTCATCAACAGATGTATTTCAAGAATATAACTATTCTTCATATAAAAACAATGCTATAAACATACTCTACCACTGTGCAACTCCACTCCATAGAATTCAAGTGTTCTTGCTATGTTAATGTAGCAGGACTCTGCCTCTGATTGTTTAAGGCCACTGTAGAGAAACAAAAAGTTACCGGGCAATAAAACTTGCTATTATCTACATACAGTCAATATGTACATTCAGAGACAAATTTAATACATTTTCGCTATATTTATAGCATGAAGTGCTCATGGTGGATTTTAAAATAATTTATAAATTGTAACTATAGTTATGGACACATTATCTTTGCACTGTCTGGTCTCATAAACTCTTATGAGTTTAATGACTGATTCCCAGTGTACCCAAATAAGACAAAAGTAGGGGCCTCTGAGGTATAAGAAGTATGATAAGATTACACTGCAATCCACCAAGCCCTCCCCTTTTCCCATTTCATCGCAATTTCAGCATAACCGCTGCCAAAAATTGGTGGTGCCAGTGAGTGAAAAGCTAGAGTGAAGAAAAATACACAAAGAAATTGCTTTATCTGCTGTATTATCAAAGAAGTCCTGCCTCATTCCTTCCACATTACAATATGAGCTATACTTCTATTGTTGCATATGGCAAAGCTATCCACCAGAGGGGAAACTACAATAAGACACTGATGTTGAAAGCTACCCTTGGGATGTATGGACACAAATCAATCTTCCAAAGTAAAAAAACATAGCAAGGAAAGACTAACATTTTAGACTGAAAACCACTTCATTCTGCTATGGGGAAATATCTAAAGAATAGCTACAGGATAGCTCAATTGTCATCCAAGTTCACTGTCCCAATTTAGATTATTACTAAGGAACCTCCTCAGATAAGAGCCAGACATGAAGATGGCAGCCTCTTAGATGATGACACTTGATAGTATCAAACTCAACTGGCAGCTGGTGCTCATTGCAAATGGTGGCAAAGAGGGCAGGGTCACCAAAGATATAGCCAAGGGGTCAGCAACCCACATCAAAGAAAGGTGTATTGATTTTTAGTCATATAGACATTATTAAGAAGAATCAGTAATCCATACAGTCACACAAAAGCACTATTTTGGAACCCCATAGTCCAACCCTAACCCCATAGTCCTATTCCATGAGGGCTCATTGCACAGAGGATCAACTAACTTTAAGACCACATGTGCAAAACACTAGGAGAAGGATCCTAAAGAGCCACAATAAATTATGACACTAACATCGGTGACACTGTTCCTTTGCAATAGCGACACTGAAAGTAAAGATGAGGGTATGGGTGGAATAAAGAAAATATCTCTTCACTCACATTTGAAAAGTCTTTGGAGTCAACCAACAATTTCTAGGCACATGAAAAGTACAACTATTTGCACCAACACCACAACTACATCGCCAAACAAAACAATAACTAACATGAAAAGGAAATGAGATATAAAAATCCAGCTTCCATTGTCTACTCACAAGTTTAAATGACTGGATTACTCAGGAGTAAACATTTGCAGCAGGTTCTGAGAGCACAGAAAATCAGTTAGAATAACAGCATCACCACTCACAACAGTTTAAAAACCTGATCCCCTCACAAAACAGATTGACAATTAGCCACTCTTCTGTTTCGCAAGAAAAAAGAGACCTCATAGGCTGTGACTGAGCTCTGTCTAGAATTAGAGAAAAAGAAACTAAGAAAATGAAATTCACTGCTGGAATCAGCCAGTTTTGCATATACATGTTGAATAAAAGAATTGGAAGATGACTGGCTAATGTGCAACCATGATCAACTTAAATGTAAATTTCATGGTACTGGTAGACGTTTTAGATCTAAACCTGGTTAGGATAAAAGAACATAGGAGGACAGACCTCAAAGATAGTCTCCCGCACTGCCTCTCAGTTAACAGTAACTATGGGGAGAGTTCAGAGGCATATGCACCCATCACACAGAGGATGTTCGCCTTAATCCATGGCACTTACCAATGTAATACAAAGTAAAAGGAGAAGCAAGCTGAAGAATGGGTGAAGGAAACAACACAAGAGGAAACAAAATGTGTTCAGACTGCAACAACAAGTAAATGCTTGCCCAAATTTGGAAGAAGAATGAAGGGGCTAGGCACTAACTACCCTATATGACCTTACAAGCTGCCTCTGTTGAACCTTAGCTTCACCACTGAAAACTTGAAATGATAACTAATGGGATGCTTGGAATTAGAAAGAAAGAACCCCTATGAAATTCAATTATTGATAGTACTACACATATAGCTGAGTGTAAGATATTCACCAAATATGATTCTTCAAGCTGTTATCTAATGTGTTTACACCCAATCAAGGATGTCACTGGTCATACTCCTGAATCAATCTTTCTCATCAAACGGAAAGAGCTTTTTACTTCTTAGGTTAAAGCTGCTGAATGGAAGCAGACAAGTGGTTTCTAGATAACAGAAGCAACTGTGGATTTGGGACGACAGACAGTCATAAAATGTAATGTGTTCATTTTCTGTTAAGATGAGCATACTGTTTCATGGTGGAACATTTTAGGGAGCTCTTACTGTAACTGTAAAAAATTAAAGACAGCTTTAACTCCCACCCAAATCTCAATTGGTAAAAGGACTTTCAGAGCCAGTATTTCACTACCCTTACCCAATGACAAAATGATTATGAAGAACACCTTATAGGTGAACATATGAATGGGGCCGGGCTGTGGCGCAGCTGTTGAGCAGCTGCCTTAAATCACTCTGACCATGAGGTCATGAGTTCAAGGCCAGCCCGTGGCGGGGTGAGCACCCGTCAATTAAAAATAAAAAATAGCCCCTGCTTGTTGCTGACCTAGCAACCCGAAAGATAGTTGTATCTATCAAGTAGGAGATAAGGTACCACTTATAAGTGGGGAGGCAAGATTAACTAATTTACGACCAGGAATGAGGAAGTGCCGTCAGTGTGGATGATGAAGCAGCTGCTCCCCCCTGTGGCCAACATCCCCTCAGAAGAAGGTTAACTTGCCTCTGCGTGTGTCTCTCAGTCTCTGTTTGATGTGTTTATGGGCATTGAATGTTTGCCCTATGTGTGTTATAATGTGATCCGCCCTGAGTCCCCTTCGGGGTGAGAAGGGCGGAATAGAAATACTGTAAATAAATAAATAAATAAATATGACCCCTACAATCCTCTTTACCTTTGGATCAGAATGCATTTCTGAGCAGATTTAAACTACATTTTCAACAATAATGGAAATATACAAATAGAATTTTCAATTAAAATCCTTTTATGATTTATAAATATTTTTAAATATTAAGTGGGTTGGGTCAAAATAAACAAATGTTGAAATGGTTTTTTTTGTTACATCTTTTAGTACGCATTCCTGTAATACAGTATTTCAGAAGGGACTGAATACTTAACTTAAATGTGGCATCATATCTAAAAATTAAAGCATTTGTTTCAAAGGTTATTGTGTAGAGAAAATCTGAAATGTGAGACTGTAAACACTGTTGTTTTGCAACTCAGTTTGGGGCAGTCACACATGGAGACATTTGAAATCCCAAGTTTACTGACTGTGCTAGAGTCCATTGAGGCTGGTCCAACTCCATCTTCCCAAAACTACTGATTTGAAAAACGTCACCTTTCCTAGTTTAGATTTTAAAGTAACACAAAAGTAAATGTTACATGAGGTCAGTGGAGTTCTGCATTAACCACAATAAAGTTTACATTAGTGCCTTCTGCCTTGTATGTAGGCTACACTTCAAACAAAAAAGATTTCTTAGGACACAGTGTTCTGAACTTGTTGTGACTGCGCCTTCGGGGACTGTGAATGATGGTGGTGGGATCAGGAGAGGAAGGAAAAACCCTCGCGAGGAGGGCTCGCTGGAGGATTTGCACAGAAAGAGAATTAGGGATCGCAATAGGGAGTCTTCTGAGGAAGATTCAGATGGGGAGTCTGTGGAAGAAATGGATGCTGGGGAACAGGTGGTGGCTGAAGAAGTGGGCACTGACTGGGCACGGGCACCGGAGATGCCTGGGGAGGAATCGGGGCCCATGGATACTGCTGACACTGGGGAAGCTTGGGTATCTTCAGAAGCAGACCCCACTTGGGCTGCTTGGAGCAGGATGGATCTCCAGGTGTGTGTGGTGTTGGGCGTGGGCAGGTTGATTGGAGTTCTGATTCAGATTAAGGATTTGGATCACCTGCTCTTTGGGCGTTGGTGTTTGGACACTCTGGGAGAATTGAGATAAAATGGGAATGTTTAGGCACTTCACTTTGTGTGTGGCAAGGTGTTGCTGGGTGCCACTGGGACTCCTGTACGTGTTATTGAAGACTGGACTGGGACTTTGCTTCTGATGTAAATTAATCTGGGTTGTTTTGCAATGGAGGGCTGGAACTGTGTGGGTTTTCCTGGACTGCACTGTTATTACTATTTTGCATTAGCTGCTGTTGCCTCCGTTACCTTGGCTCTTTGTGCCATTCCGTTTCGTGGACCTTGAACTGATGACTACTGGACCTTGGACTGGAACTCTACTCTGCTTCTGCCTTCGCTCCTTAAGCTTCTCCGCGTTGCTCCCTGATTTGTGACTACCTATGGCTCTCGACTCCTGGCTAGCCTCCCGACCCTGTTGCTGCCTCCTTTCCTGACCCTGGACCGACCTGACGACGTCTCTTCACTTCGTTCTTTGAACTCCTGGCATTGACTGCACTATTATTGCTACTTCTCCTGTTTCGACTCCGGACCGGTTTGATGACATTTCCTTGCTCTGTCCCTTTAAATCTCAAAGCCTGGTGTTGCCTCCGTAGGGGCTTGGAGCCTCTCTCTCTCCTTTTTGCACCAGCTTCCAAAGTTTGTTTACAAGCTATTCAGTGGATAGCTCCTTTGCCCCGTTTAGGTTTTCCGTTTGGAGTTTTAAGTTTACATTGCTAGTTTGGGACTTTGGGGAGTTTTTTGGGAGTTTTAAAGTCTTTGCTTTGTTTTGGCTGCTGATTTCAAGTCAACTCAGAACGTTTTGAGTCAAACTGAAGAACCTTTTGGTTTAAGATGGATTATTTGCTTGAATAATCCGGTTTATTTGTTAAAGCATAGCTTTTGATATATTTTTGTTTGAACTGCTTTAAAACACTGAAAGTTAAGTGTTTTAAGCCATCTTTTATGTTTGTGACTTGTTTTTGGGCTATTTCTTGAATAAACTGTTTTGCTTTCTAATTGGTGTCTGACTTTTGACAGAACTCCTGTTTACTTTAACTGCTAGCAGTCCACAGAAGAACCTCACGCCTTAGTAAAACCTCTAATTCATTGATATGAGCCTGTCCAATAGTTGCCCTATCAGGGTTTGTTGTCCTTCTCTCCCTATAGATTTCAGGTGATCTCTTTCTCCTACGTGCAATTACAAATCTAAATTTTAAACTATAAATTTATCATGTATCATGGGGAGTGAGTAAAGAGGTGGATAACAGACATTAAATTGAGTATATTTCCTCTTCATGCATTATCAATAAATCTTTTAATAATTGTTAATAGCAAAAGGGGGCATTCATTATATGTGGAGTTTTAAGAGTGAAGTTTCATGGGTGTAGTAACAGAGAGAATATCATGGGTAGTGACAGAGATGAAATTACAATGGTTTCTTCTTCATGTATAATCAACATTTTTTTCAATAAAATGTAATAATAGGGGAAAACTGGAATTACCTGTGCTGTTCATGCAAAGATTCCACTTTGGTTAAAAAATCTTTATTTTGTTCTGGTATAAAGCAATAGTCTGAAAGATATCCTGGAAGATGGGTGGAAGCACTGTAGTCTCCAAGCTGAGCTATTGAGGGAAGAAAGGAAGGAGATGAAAAAGAGAACAGGCAGAAACATTATTTGTTTTAATGTCAATACAGATTTTTTTTAGCATAATCCACTTTAATCCTATGGCATATATTATTCTATAACATCTACAAAGGTTCCTAGTAGGCCTTCATTCCCCCACTCTAAAATGGTTAAAATGTAAGAGACTATAGGTAGCAAAGGCAAATGAAGGTGAGTGGTTGATCACAAATTAAAAGTAAAGTCTTCCACTCCATTACTACTGTTTGCTTACAGAACTGGGAATAATCTATTAGCCAAAGATATTGGGAGTTTTCTTTCATTACTTATATTTGACTGCTTTTAGGATTAAGAGTACATTAACCCCTTTTCTTGGCTCAAAAGAAAAGTGGTGAGGATAGAGTTGTAGACACTCTCAAATCAGCAAAAGCTATGTTTGGCATCTGAGACTCTTTCCAAACTTAGTGAATTTGAATGTGATAAGTTTTCTACTGACATTCACCATGATTAGGTACTTTATGCATTTAGCTAATTTAGTAAAATTTAACCTTTAACATTACATAAACACTGGCATTTAAAACAAATGCAAAACAAACTCTATCACTGAGATTAGCAGATTAGTTTAATCTGCTGCTGGCTCTGTATTCCAACACAAAAGCTATTTGTTTATCCTAAGCCTCTATGAATTGAGTGATAGATCTATAAAGTCTCCATGTAAGGGTCTAACGAATGTAATAAAATGCTCCCCTTCTCATCTAGGTTCTGTATCCAAAGCCAGCTGAGTGCTCCTTTCATTTTTCTAGATTTAGGGGATGCCAGTGCATGAGGCAAAGTGAATACATGATTTGTGGAACAAAGAAAGGAAAATATCTTTTATATTCTTGTTTCAAAAAGTGGGACATTTAAAATTATCTTTATGTGTAAAACCTTAGAAATTCCCCATCAGAATTGATGCCAATTATTTATGTGAGCTGAACTAGTTATTCTACATTTGTTGGCCTGAAACAGAGATGCCTTCAGATACACCTGAACAGGAGCTAGACAAAGTAGTAGTTTCTCTCCCTAAAGAAATAATATTTGTATTGTTCTTGAAACCCTAATTTTAAATACAACAGGTTTGTGGCACCTTGAAAACTGAGTTTTCTTGGGGCATACATTTTTATGGAGAACAGCCTACTTAATTTGATTTGGAAAATTATACACAAAAACAATTGTGGAACCAAGTGGCCATAATACCAAAAGATACTTTTGCCTGACACTCTCCCACAGGAACTGAGATTCACAGACTGAAGGAACCAACCAGTCACTACAAGTGGCTTGAGCAAGATATTTACATGTGCGTTTGCATCATTCCCGCAACTAATGTGGGAATGATGCAAACGCACATATAAATTTCAATGGTGCTGGGCTACTTGGGCCATAAAAGCTGGTCCTGCTTGCTCCCAATCATGTTTCACTTAGCAGGCACGGGAACTAGTTGACATAGAAGCTCCAAGACCCAATAAAGCAATGGTTCTCAACCTGGAGTCCCCAGATGTAGTTTACCAGCTGTAATATTCATGCAATGAAGTAGAAAGGCAAATGAACTAGTGAAAAGCACAAACATTTATTTAATGTTTCAAGGAAATTGAAGTGAACAGCTTGCTGACAATATCACTACTTACACTGAACTGCATATGACGCAAGTACCACAGCTGAATTCACAGGGCATAACAACCTGAAAGAGAAAAGTGAAAGGTTATTAACATTCTGAATGATCTGTAGTTATATGCCAAAGTGCACCATGAAAATTATATGCTTAACCACCATGAAGTGTAATTATACATCCTCCAAGCACCAAAATGTCTATCACTAAGCTATAGTTTCAGATCAACACTATTTATACTGCCTTGCATCTGCCTGCCACTTCCATATAAAAAAGAGCACATTGTGCTTTCTCTCTCACCTCCTTTTAGGATTAACAGAACCTATCAGGCTGTTCACAGGTAAAACACTGGATTTATCATCTTTACTTCAATTAAAACACCTGCATTTTGCAGCAACTCCCTTGAGAGGAGATTGATCAATACACACCGGTTGGTGAGAAATTGAGAGAAAGAAAAATAGATACATAGTTATAGACGTGGCTTATGTTTAATCATTTCTTTAATGCTAAGTGAAACCGTGCTCCATGCAGTCATGCCGGTCACATGACCTCGGAGGCATCTACGAACAATGCCGGCTCTTTGGCTAGAAATGGAGATGAGCACTAACCCTCAGAGTCGGACAAGACTAGACTTAATTTCAGGGGGAAACCTTTACCTTAAATAAAACTTCTATCTCTGACATGAAAAAAACATAAATATAATATCAGTGAACTTACCTTGAACTGTTTTTTTTTTTTTTTTGTAAAATCTAGACATTTCAGTTAAACTAAATTAAAAATAAAGATTCCGGAAAGGAGATTCTACCTGAACATTAGGAAGAACTTCCTGACAGTAAGAGGTGTTTCACAGTGGAACCGTCCTCAGAGGCTCCTTCCTTGGAGGCTTTTAAACAAAGGCTGGATGACCATATGTCAAACATGCTTTGATTTTGTGTTCCTGCATGGTAGGGGGTTGGATGGGATGGCCCTTGTGATCCCTTCCAACTCTATGATACTATGATGCAGATCTACATGAGTTAGAATTGTACTGTCACCTCATACCGATCCAGGGGCCTGCAATTTCATCTTTGGTTGCTGCAGTGCCTGCCTGCCTGCCACTTTCAATGGTTCATTTAATGTACCTGCCCTATTAAAATATTACTTTAAAATACTATGGTAGCATTTAAAAATATAACAATAAGAATATTAGTGCAGCATACACATCCCATTCAAAAACCATTCTGCACAAACTCTCAATCTTTCTAAATACAATAATCTTCACTGCTGGTGGAAGGAGAATAGAAAGGAGGTAAAGCCTGCCTCCCCACCAGAGAAGCATGTGATAGTGGTAGGACCAAGAGAAAACTCCTACAGAGAAATCTGGTCTTTCATATTTGTCTGGACCCAAGGCATACCCAGCATTGTATTCTTCTAGAAAAAGAACGAGCAGGCAGTGAAGCTCTTTCAATAGTGGGTCTGTTTCCACAATATTCCCTCTAACTAACCCAAGTCATCACTCTGGTCACAGGCTTTTGGATGTGCTGAAGTTTCTGAACAGCTTACAAAAGAAGTGTAGAGTATTTTACAGCAATCAAAATGTGATACAATCAAAGCTTGTGTCACTGTGACCTGATGTGATATTTTAAGGAACATGTGCAGCTGCCACACTAGTTTCAAACTGTTCACATGCAGTTCTAGCCCTCTGAAATCTGGGCATCCAAGCTCAGAACAAACTACAAACCTGATATAACAGTAATCCTATTCAAGTCAGGCTGAATCCTTATTTTTTGATCTTTCCAAATCTGGACACAATTCATTCAACAGTTAACCAATCAAATTGTTTCAGTCTGAACTTATTACCTTCCTTCCAAAATATCAGCCTTCAACTGCAAGAAGAATAAATGTCTAAAAAAAAGAACAATAATTATATATTATTCTTTTAAAAACTATGTTATAAAAATTAATATGAAAAATAATTGTAATACTAACAATTTCTTTATCTGCAACAAAGAAAATAAACATTACACCTACTAAAGCCTCTACTCTACATATATTATTGGTGCATTCTTGCAGCATATCTAAATATTTATCTAATAGTTTTCAGTAAAAAACACTTTGAGTATGAGCCAAAAATTATAGATGTTTTGAACTTACTTACATTAAAATTGTAAATCTAATTTCTGCAATAGGAAAAAGCACTTTCTGAAAAACTAAGTATCTCAACTAAATTTATACCCGATTTAGTATGTTTTATTTGCTATTGCAAGTTTCATATATGTCCAGTCATACAAATGCCAAGTGTAGGTAGAGGTCAGCAATTCTGACATATTCAATAAGAATACCAGGATAACAGCAATGTAAGTAGTTCGTAACATACGACAATAGAAAGTTGGGGGGGGGGTGTTACCTGATTTTTTCTTGCTGCAGTGTGTTGGGATCAGGCATAAAAAATCTTACTCGGAAGTACAGGCTGCAGGAGGAACCTCCTATAATGTATTATAAAATTAGAGTCAATGATCAACAGAATCTACTTCCCAGATAGACTGATATATACATATATATTATACATATATTTAAAGAAGAAAGCATTATACCATATAAAATAGCAGATGAGATTTGATTTGAAAAACAGCATCTTAGGCATTATCTTTTTAAAACAAAAAATTAATAAGCCTCAATTATTGAAAGTTTAATTCATAAGGAAAACACAATAGAAACACTGCTGTAATTTTCCATTTTTAAAAATACAAGCAACGTTTTTAGAAACAGATTGTACCACATCATTTCACACAAAGTTCAGTTTGTTTATGAGCCATCAAATATTAAGGCCATTCATATCTTGGTTGTGTGGCTGGCAAATTTGGGGGGCATAAACAGACATAAGCACAAACAGATATACCTCATGAGGGCATGTTTTCAGGCCAAAATTATGAATACAACCCATGAATAAGTTGAAGGTTATTCTATAGGGATGGGAAAGTGCCAGTGCTGCCCCAGGGAGCCAGGAAGCACTGGCCACAACCACCACCACCCCAGCCCCCCACCGCCAGGCATTCAAAGAGGGCAGAAGTGATGCTTTGGTGGAGAGAGTAAGGGAGGCTAATGCTTCTTTTAGGTTGTCCTGGGATGGATCAAACTCTCACCTTTTGCCACCTGGAGAAGGGGTGGTTGATTTTTTGATAAACGTTAAGATACAGAACCACATTGTTTTGTGGATAAGTCAACCCAGGTTTTGGGGGTTCACTTTTTTGAATAAAAATTCTAAACTTATACAGGAGTTTATAAGGTAACAATTTCCCTAATTTTCTATATCAAAATTGGCTTCAAAGGTTTTTAATAGTGTGGCACTGTATGTGTTTTCCTCCCTTTTTAATAATTTATTTTAAATGGTTTAAATTCTATAGAGTTTAACTGCATTTTAAACATTACTTGAATGGTTTTACTGATACCTCTGCATGAGCTGTTACCTGCTTTAAGATCTGAAAACCACCTTGAGTTCGATTTTGGATCAAAAGGCAGGATATAAGAAAAACAACAATTACCACAACAATAATGCAGTTCTCTAGGGATTATTAAACTGCAACCCCCACATTTCCTCACATTGAGTGCCCTGGCTAGGGCTGATGGAATTTGCAAGAGGGCTGCATTATTCTCACTACTGGGATGGTAGTGAGATAAGATGGTATCCTGTGGTACACATAACAGAAGTAGCAAACCATCTCACAACGTCACTATCTGGAAACTGCTCTTCAGTCAGAAGTGGAAACACTCAAGAACAAAACCCTCAATATGGACCATAGGCCTAATGCAAGATACCATGGTATTAAACGACACTGAAAGATCAAGGAAAAGCAACACGTCTGTGCTCTTTCTCTCAATATATACGTGTGTGTGTGTGTGTATCTGTGTATGTGTGTATAAGTGGATATGCCATGGAATATGACTGGTACTTTACATATAGTGAAACCCAACTTTGTCCTAGAGCAGACAAATGGGATTTATCTATGTATTCAAGGAGTTTACTCTAGCTGGGAGAAATGAAAAGGATTCAGGTCACAATCTGGTGACAGCCCTATGGAGGGCATTTCACATATACACTGGAGGCTAAATATGGTAAGGAGATTTTAATTACCTTTTAGTTGTTTCCGGATAGGCTTATCAGATTCAAGCCATCTCTGTAAAAGTTCAAAGAAAGAGAAGGAAAAAAATAGTGAAGTAGCTTGTTGACAGCAAGATCTGCACTGTAAATGTTAAAAGGATTCCTTACTGGTGAAACAGCTGACTCTTCACAGTGCTGTAAACCAAAATATTCCTTCTCTGTCACACCCATGTGATTAAAGGTCAAATCCAACAACACCTGACCAGTATCTTGTTTCTGAAAATGAAAATAAAATAAGAGATATTAAGTGAAATAATCTAATACATGCATGAGACAGTAAAACTTAAATTCTGAAGCACTAATAATCCCATTAAAAAAGAGATTTCTAACAAGAATAAATGGAAGATCTACACTTGTTAATGAATTGGTTTATTTTGGTCACAGCCCCCCATACCAATTATTTACGTATATACAATACTTGTAAATTTATCGTCAGAAACAGGTGCAGGCCACAGTATGTTCAGGCAACCACACGTGCTGTAACTTATTCTGATCCATCACTTATGAACAACTTTAAAATGAACAGCTCATGGAAAACAGCACCTTTCAGGTATAAGAATAAGATTGGAACCCTGTCGTTTCTGCATGCAGCATAACAATGCTGGTAGAAGTAAAGGCAAGCACCGGAGAGGGATATTTTCATGTCATGGATCTACACCCCTTAAGGATTTATATTTCTGCAGTTAGCATCAATAAAATTCCAGTCAAATTTAACAATTGAAGGATTTTGGTACCCATATTCCATCTCTGGCTTACACATACATACACACACACATAATAATATGATGAACTAAATGCTTTAAACAACCAACCCTTATCTAATTTGTCCAAAGGACATGCTTCAAGAAACCCTCAAAAGAAAATAAAAATTTGCTAAAATATTCAAGTATTCTGGGAACTCCTCTAAACTTCAGACAGTTAGTGCTTTTCTGTAACTATGGTTTTTCTAGTAGAAGAATCTGGAAGAAGGGCAGGATAAAATCCAAGAAATAAACAAATACCTTCACATTTTGAGGAAGGGATGAAAGAAACTTGTGATTCAGAAAATGCCTATTTATGGCAGGATGATAATGGAATATGTATACAGTGTGTGGTGACATAATGCTTTTCTGGCATTGAATATATTCCAGAAATGTCAATCTACTGTATATATTAGAGTATAAGCCAACCCAAATAGAAGTCAAGTCACTTAATTTGACCACAAAAAACTGGAAAAATGTATTGACTCAAGTATAAGCCAAGGGTGGGAAATGCAGCTGCTACTGGTAAATTTCAAAATAAACATAGATACTAATAAAATTACATTAATTGAGGCATCAGTAGGTTAAATGTTTTTTTTTAATATTTATTGTTTTTCAAAGAAAACCAGGAAATTAGCTCTGTAAGTGGAAAAGTAGGGTCACCAACACAATCTGGTATCAACTTAATAATAATAATAATTATAATAATTATAAAACTTTATTTGTAACCCACCCTATCTCCCCATGGAAATTCAGGCCAGCTTCCAACATTGTTGGGGCATTGAATTTTGCCAGTTGTTGTAAGCCGCCTTGAGTCCCCTCAGGTGAGAAAGGTGGGATAAAAATGTTGTAAATAAATAAATAGCAAGTAAATATTCAATGCCTATATAAACAATGCAGGCTTGATCTTGAACCCATTATAAGCCAAGGGAGGCTTTTTCAGCTCAAAAAAAGGGCTGAAAACTCAGCTTATCTTTGAGTATATATGGTAATAATCCACACAGCGAAACAGGCTTTTGCCAAACCGGTTCCAAACCCACTAAAGTAATCAGTGTAGAAAAACCCTATGTTTATCATCCCTTAAGAAGCCCTCATTCCACTACTCTAAGCAGTCAACATCAGTAACTGATCATGCTACTCAGAAATGCACATAATAACAATTCATGCCATCAATCTCAGGCTATACGTGCTAAAAACTGCATATTGAAAAACCCCTAAAACTTTTGTTAAAAGTTAAAGCATAGTTGAAGTTGTCTATGAGCTAACACACACGCATACACATCACAGAGACACATTAAAATGGAAAAATTGGCTATCGTGAGTTCAACCTTTATAAAATCAACAGGAAAAAAACCTTTCAAATAATTGAGAACTACTCATCAATAACTGTAATAAATAAGCATTTATTAGTCTTTTTACCTCAACATCTGAGACAATATCCTCAGACTGGTATTTTCTATATTGAGAAGCTTTAGAATAAACTGTCAAACAATTTGGTATATTGAATCATTTTCTAAGAAATTTTCCCTCCTCCATTCCCAAGTCTGCTAATAACTGCAGAATGTGATGATTTATAAAGTGTATTAGTTGTGAGATTTCAGAAATAAATATTGTATATGATTTATTAATTAAGCTATTCCTTTGAAAAGGATAATTCTGGGACCTTTACTTTTTAAGTACAGTAGAGTCTCACTTATCCAACATAAACAGGCCGGCAGAATGTTGGATAAGCGAATATATTGGATAATAAGGAGGGATTAAGGAAAAGCCTATTAAACATCAAATTAGGTTATGATTTTACAAATTAAGCACCAAAACATCATGTTATACAACAAATTTGACAGAAAAAGTAGTTCAATATGCAGTAATGCTATGTAGTAATTACTGTATTTACGAATTTAGCACCAAAATATCATGATGTATTGAAAACATTGACTACAAAAATGGCTTGGATAATCCAGAACTTGGATAAGCAAGTGTTGGATAAGTGAGACTCTACTGTATATTCCCCCCCCCCCCAAAAAAAACCCACAATTCTTTTAGAAATAGCTATGATTAAGGTAGGTGATCTCAACTGTGAGCTCACTCAAAAGTGACTTAAAATTTCAACACTTACATTAACTTTGAAGCTTTGTAATGAACCATCCAGGAAGTGGACATTGCAAACTATGTCAGATCGGATACGTTCCTTTGGTAGTTCTGATGCCCGAATGTTATTTATTCTCCCACCTAATGCTCGTAATCGATTGTTCATAACTAGTGCAGAGAAGCCTGTAACGCAGGGAGAAAGCAAAGTATAATTTATCTGACTCACAAATCCTACCTCACTCACAAATCCTACCTCACTCATTCAAAATACAACACAAAAAAGACACAGCATATTAAGAAATAATATTGCAAATTAGGAAAACAAAATTACTTGTTACATTTAGCCACAGTGTTTTGAAATACTCAACAACTCTTGAATTTAAAGGGCTTTCAAAAAATATTCAAAACCAGTGTCCTTCTATATTGGTTCTATCTTTTAGACTATGCCTGAAAAATTGCCCCCAAAACATTAAGAACTATAGTATAAAATAATTTCATATGAGAAAAAGGATGGATTATATCTGCCACACAAACATCCACTTACAGGACAGAGACAGAAAGAATGTAATTTAGAGTGATCATGGGGAAGAGAGTCCAAGCTTTACTTCCAGCCCCTGGCAGTCCCTAACCCAAGTCTGCACCTTTCTATAAAGTTCTGCCACTTGAGATACCATAGAGAGATTCCACTTTAGCTTTGTTTTATCTAGGTTTTCATTCTTTGAACATCGTGTTACATTTAACAGTTTCAAAAGATCTCAGCAGTACATTGGCAAAGAATTGAGGAATATTCAGATCTGTAATTTAGACATCTACAGAGAATGTATGATTTTTACAATTATGCTGTAATAATAATAATAATAATAATAATAAAGACCTTGGTCAACACTTGAAAACCATTGGCGCTGACAAAATTATCATCTGTTTGCTGCAAAAGGCCACCCTACTTGGATCTGCATGCATTACTCTCCAATACATCACATTGTCCTAGACACTTGTCCTAGACAAGTGTCCGACGTGTGGTGCAATACAAAAGCCAGCATAGTGATCTTGTTTGCTATGTACTCATCTTGCTGTGTATTATTAATAATAATAATTTTGTTTCTTTCCCGCCTCTCCCCATGGCTTGAGGCAGGTCTCAGCACAGTCAAAAACACACAAATACTATAAAATTTTTACAAACACACATATTAAAATGAAGTTCCGTAAAAAATAATATCAAAGCATTTCTATAAAATATACATTATTCAGACAGGACAGAGACCAAAACACAGGACATGAATTTAAAATTCATGCTTTCAACTGGCTAGGTAGGGATGCCAGAAGAGACAAGTTTTTAGATGGTTTTTAAATTCCAACAACTGATCTAACTGTTGGAGCTCTTCCAGCAGGTCATTCCACAGCCCTGGAGAAGCCAATGAAAAGGTCCTCTGGGTTACAGTGGCCAGTCGAGTTCTGGCTGCTTGGAGTAGCCACCCCTCAAAGGACCTAAGTGTTCTGGGTGGATTGTACAGAAGAAAGCAATCCTGTAAGTAACCTGGACCCAAACCATGTTCCTGACTGCCATATTTTGAACCAACTGGAGTTTACGAACTTGGTACAAGAGTAGCCCAATGTAGAGCGCTTTGCAGAAGTCTAATATTGAGGTTACCAGTGCATGCATTACCATCTTCAAGGCCTGCAAATCTAGGAAGGGGCATGGTTGGCATATCAGCTGAAGATGGTAGTAAGTACTCCTGGCCGTTGCATCTACCTGGCCTGACATTTGGAGAGATGGATCCCCAACATTCCTAAGCTGCAAACACAACCTTTCAGGAGGAGTGTAACTCCATCCAGGACTGGTTGACATACCTCCATCCCCAGATTAGGGCCCTTGATGGCAAGCACCTCTGTTTAGTCTGGAATCAGTTTCAATTTGTTTTTCCTCATCCAGCCCATTACTTCCTCCAGGCATTCATTCAGAGATGACACACTATCCTTAGCTGAGGCTGTTTTTGAAGGTATGCAAAATATATTTGGATGTCATCAGCATTCTGATAACATCCTGCCCATGCCTACAGTTAATCTCTTCCAGTGGTTTTATGTAAATATTAAGAAGCACTGAAAATAGAATGACATCTTTTTTGAGGAGCAGCTGTCCCCAAGCACCACCATCTGGAACCTGCCTAGGAGGTATGACCAGAACCACTGCAGCACAGAGTCTCCAATTCCCAGCCCCTCCAGGCATTCCAGCAGGATACCATGATCAATGGTATCGAAAGCCGCTGAGAGGTCTAGAAGCACCAACAGGGACACACTCCCTCTGTCAGTGTTGATCATCCACTAAGGCGACCATACCAGTCTCAACTCTGTATCTGCACTGAATCCAGTTTGAAATGGGTCACAGAGGTGTATCGTTTAAGACTGCCTGGAGTTGGAGGGCAACATACTGCCATAGTATCAAATCCAAACAGACAGCTCTCTCCCATTTTCCCAAAAGAAAAGTACAACACGTAACATCTGTCTTCATATGGTGACTCCTTTCCATTTTGAAACATTTGAAATATTCCATAACTGGAGTCTAATATGGTTTATAAGGTCAAATTATTCAGTTTATTACAATTCAACACTTGTTACCAGGAAAATAACCAGTTGTTGGTTGAGGGGGGTATTTATAAATAAGTAAATCCAAATTCTACCTCTTCATTCCATTGAAATTGAACAAATTACAGTTGAAATGCAGCAACCATTACATTCTGAGTAGTAACACTAACAAAGTACATAAATAGTCAGCAAAACAACACAATCTCGTCACATCTTACATATTAATAAATTTACTACAGTATTTGAGTATTTGTGGACTACAGGCATGCATTTAACAGATGCATGAATTTATGAATCCACAATTCCAAATATACATATTATTGGGGTGGAAGTATAGGAAGTGTAAACTGTGATGTTAGAGAGAAAACACATGCAAAAAAGAGAAAATGCATGCAATTCTATTTATGATAGAATTACAGCATTGAACAGGGGAAAAAAACTTATTGTATCACAAAGCCATAGAAAGGGTTTCACAGTTGGTGCTTTTTCTCTTACATGCAATTCCATGGCAAATATAAGGAATCTGGCTGTTCTAAATATCATGTTTGTTAATATCAGTAAAAACTATCCAGCATATTTTTGGAAAGGAAGAATATCCCACAAGGGAGGATACATTTACTTCAACCCCCCAAAAAGTGATTTCCCAGCAAGGGTGGACAGCATTCACCCAATGGACCATATGTAACAGACAAGGAGTCTTCCAGAATTGTTTTTTTTTCAAGTGACATAGAATTGGTTGAAGCACCCTTCTATCATCTAAAATATGGAGAGTGAAGAAGAATGTGATTGCATGAATATCAGAAGAATCAAAGGATGATTGACATGGAAGATGCAGCTGTCCATAGACAGCTAACCCTAACCCTTTTCCCTATGAAAAGATAGGTAAGAGGTTCCCTTCCTAGTGTTGCTAGTTCATTGGTTTTACAAGCAGAGATGATGGCAATGAGAAACACTGTCTTCCAAAAAAGCAGGTGATGGTCACAGGATGCCATGGATTGCAAAAGGTGTGTCATAAACTCATAGAGGATTAAGGAGAGACTCCATGTGGACAGCGTGGGAGAAGTTTAACCTTTGGATGACATAAAGAAACAAAAGATGTGTTTGAGGTAGACATTATATGGAGTAACACCATTGCATCGCAGGAAAGAGGCCAATTTGGACACACAGGAGTATTTCACTGATTACTTGTGGGCAGTGATGTCTTCTGAAAGCTCTGAAGAGAGCAGGCTCAGCAGGCTGTCAGCTTGAAGGTGGTCATGTCTGGGTGAGTATTTTTCCATGAGTAGAGCCAGGAAAATGATGAAAGTAGTTGCAAGAGAATCTGAGGCCAACAGGGAATCACATTTTAAGTACCTGAACTTTTATACCTTTATTGGCCAACCAAAATACAATACATGAAAGATTAGAGGTCAATTTCAGCAAGAACTCAATTATGAGAACTTCCAATTACTATTACAGGGCTCCTTCGTATCCACCAGGGTTTGGTTCCAGAATCATCTGGATGCCAACATTAATAAAAACACACCAATGTCATTATATTCAATCTGTGTATATTGAATCCCATATTTTTATCCTTTCTGTCTTTCCCCCTAGCATTTTAAGCCCATTAAGGAAAAAAGGCAGAATAGGTGTGCAATGTGTTTTCATTAGTAATGTTAGCAACAGGCTGTCAGAAAATACCATCAGAATAAAACTAGGAGAGAGTTATCAAATGATTCTAGGAAGATGAGATGACAGTAAAATAATTGTGTAGGCTCGGAGAGTAATTCTGCTTTATAGTTATATTAACAAGAAGCAGAAAAATATTCTAAAATTCTGCTCTGGCTTACCCAGAAGTAAGTTTCTCTGAACAGCAGAAGGGCTTAAGCTAGTTTTATGAATCTGCTGTGTTATAACTTTTAAATGTTTGTGTTCTGTGTGTTTTATGTCTATATTCTTATTTTTCAACAAACCATAATTATACATCTCAATTTCAAAAACAAGAAAAATATAATCACCAAAAACCTTACAGTTCAAGGACTCAGTTGTTACTCTCAATTATGGAAAATTGGCAGAATTCAAAACTATCTTGACAGACTAGAGAGATGGGCCGAAACTAACAAAATGAAGTTTAACAGAGACAAATGCAAGATATTTCACTTCGGCAGAAAAAATGGAAATCAAAGATACAGAATGGGGGACGCCTGGCTTGACAGCAGTGTGTGCGAAAAAGACCATGGAGTCCTCGTGGACAACAAGTTAAACATGAGCCAACAATGTGATGCGGCAGCTAAAAAAGCCAATGGGATTCTGGCCTGCATCAATAGGGGAATAGCGTCTAGATCCAGGGAAGTCATGCTCCTCCTCTATTCTGCCTTGGTCAGACCACACCTGGAATACAGTGTCCAATTTTGGGCACCGCAGTTGAAGGGAGATGTTGACAAACTGGAATGCATCCAGAGGAGGGCGACTAAAATGATTAAGGGTCTGGAGAACAAGCCCTATGAGGAGAGGCTTAAAGAGCTGGGCATGTTTAGCCTGCAGAAGAGAAGGCTGAGAGGAGACATGATAGCCATGTACAAATACGTGAAGGGAAGTCATAGGGAGGAGGGAGCAAGCTTATTTTCTGCTGCCCTGCAGACTAGGACACGGAACAATGGCTTCAAACTACAGGAAAGGAGATTCCACATGAACATCAGGAAGAACTTCCTCACTGTGAGGGCTGTTCGACAGTGGAACTCTCTCCCCCGGGCCGTGGTGGAGGCTCCTTCTTTGGAGGCTTTTAAGCAGAGGCTGGATGGCCATCTGTCGGGGGTGCTTTGAATGCGATTTCCTGCTTCTTAGCAGGGGGTTGGACTGGATGACCCATGAGGTCTCTTCCAACTCTACTATTCTATGATTCTATGATTCTATGAAAAGTTGGTGGGAAAGAGTTAATGTGGTGTTATGGTGACACCATAATGTATTATATTTTATTCTGAAGGGGATTTTTTTAAAAGCTTGGTTAATTTTAAATTGGCACCTAAATATACAGGTATGTGACACTACCACAATATCAGCCATACCAGAAAGTAGGTTACAAAAAACCCCATCTATGAATTTACTTCAAGGATGTGGAAAAAGAAGTAGTAATCTGAGTCTTAATCATATTTTATGGGGATGTGAAGGAACATTTCCCTTTTACAAGTAAATGTTTTGTCTTACCTGTGGCAAGGGGGACAAAATAAGTCGCTGAGACAAATAACTTCAAAATCTCCTTTACACAATTCATTCCCTTGGAATCTCTCTGAAGTAAAATGTCTGCATAATGTGAGTGAAATTTTGTAATTCCCAAACTCCGCAGCCACCAAGAAGTGGCTTTGCAAAACACAAATAGAACTAAGCTTTGATTAATTACATTTTGTTGACTCTTTAGCATGGTGACTCATTAAATAAGCTGATAACGTCTTACTGAGGAAATGTTTATGCTAATTTACTTCCATCAAAAAATAAATTAAAATACGTTGCTCCTTTTTGTCACCAAATTCCCAACTTCCTTCACTAATGAATTTATTTTAATTAGTTAGTTGTGATGTCTGTCAACTACATCATGTTGTATCAAGTGCCCCAAGCCCAGGAAAACAAAAGCTAACAGATCTACACCATGATCCATAATGATATTATGCAACATCACAAATTATGCTCATTTCCCATCTTTTCTGCATGCACCGACATTTTGCCTTGGTGTTTCAGCTACAAATCCTTATGGGCATGTTGGTGATCAACAATTGCTACAATATTATAATAACTTAAAAGATTGTTTTAAAACATTAGAACTGTGGAGTTAATTGATAAGTAACTCCTTCTGGTCTGATTCTGCCAACAATTACCAACATAAATGATAATATCAAATTATCTCACTTGATTATAATATTGTTAAGATATAGGGATTGTATCGAAACTGAGATGTTGCAACCAGAGGTACATCTATACAGTAGAATTAATGCACTTTGACACCACTTTAACTGTCATGGCTCAATGCTATGGAATAATGGGAGTTGTAATTTTGCAATGACTTTAACCATCTTTAACAAAGTGTTCTGGTACCTCACCAAATTTGAAATCCCAAGATTCTATAGCATTGAAATGGTGTCAAGCTGCATTACATTGGCAATGTAGATGTGCCCCATGTGAAAGTAGATTTTCTTGCCCCTCCTTTTGACCCCTGTTTCTCTTGGCCCTGCAAAACGTTACACCAAAGGTTTCAAAGCCTGCAGGAAAGGGGTACTAGGCTTGTAGGTAGGAAAGTCCATGAAATTTGAGAGCAGGACATTTTATGTTAATGGTGTATCTTGCATGCACAGAAAGCCAATAATTCATCTAATACACTACTTAAGAGTATTATTTAAATTGCAATTATTGATTCAAACAATATACTTTCATCAACTGTTCTGCCTTAGAGTCCCTATGTTGTCCTTAAATGTACATTGACGACTGTGAGGAAGAGAAAGGGGTGTGATCTGGGGCTGGGAGGAGGGGGGAGGAAAAAGGGAATCGGATATATATTTGCAAAGTATGGACGTCTGCTTACAGAGCAATAGATTTTAACCCAGATATTCTTCAATACTCATTTAAAGGTAAAGGTAAAGGTTTTCCCTGACGTTAAGTCCAGTTGTGTCCGACTCTGGGGGTTGGTGCTCATCTCATTTCTAAGCGGAAGAGCCGGTGTTGTCCGTATACACCTCCAAGGTCATGTGGCCAGCATGACTGCATGGAGCGCTGTTACCTTCTCGCCAGAGCAGTACTATTGATCTACTCACATTTGCATGTTTTCGAACTGCTAAGTTGGTAGAAGCTGGAGCTAACAGCGGGCGCTCACTCCGCTCCCGGGATTTGAACTGCAACCTTTCAGTCTGCAAGTTCAGCAGCTCGGTGCTTTAACACAATGTGCCACCGGGGGTTCCCAATACTCAATTAGGTTTGATCAAAAGGAATGATACAATTTCACAAATTATAGGCATTCCTTCAATTGTGCTTTCTTATCATTTATGTTACAATTAAATATCTTAACAGTGCTTGCTTCCTAAATATCATTCTGAACCCAACATTAAGAATAAGAACATTATTAATGAGTCTATAGAATTCAATCAGGTGCAACAATGAATTATTTTCTTTTACAAGCTTGGTGTTTCTTACTAGAAGGTAAAATATTTCTTTGCTTCCCTGTAAGTCATTTCTGCATGCTGAAACAACTGATACTGGAAGAATGTGAGCAGCATGCCAATTTGACAAGGGCTGGACTAAAAGAACTGCAAAAAACAAAAATACTCAAGAACAAAGCACACAGATTTTTCTCTCCTTTTCAGGGTAGCAGGCTATATGAATCCAGTTGCTTATTTGAAGCAGCGGATAAAGTAAGAACAATTTATTTTTTGTATTTCTTTTAATATGCACACCAAAATAATCAGGGATTTAAAATGACACAGAACTATTCAGCCAGGGATATCCCCTCTATAGAAAGCAATTATTTATGAAGTAATTACAAACAACGCACAGAAGTCCTGTTCAAGGAATGCAGGCATTTCACTCCCTAGACACTGACACTGGAAATGAACTTTGGACTTGTGCTGCTCCACCCCTGCCAATGACAAACCGAAGAAATAGTTTGCAACTTTAGCTAGCTGAAAATGATAGTGCACGTTCATTATCTACTTCTGTCTCATGTTGTAGTGATGTGTCACAAAAAACTAAAGTAGCATATGAACAGCAATGCTGTAAGTATAGAATTCACAATTTGTTGGAAACAGACATTCCTCTCTATAACTGATGGAGAAATTAAAAGACAATATTTAGGAACTGTTAAGACAGATAAACCTTCACATTGATTTAAGAAGGTTTTTGTTTTAGGTACTACTCTTTCGTTTCCAAATGCTGGAGACTATCACATTCTTTTCTATAATTTATCTTATACATAATTTTTATATTCAGTATAATAATAATAATAATAATAATAATAATAATAATAATAATAATAATAATGACTAAATGAGAAGAAACAAACATTGATTTTGCTATTTACAGTATAGAAAAGTAGTTTCAGGAGGCCATGCTATACACAAAGGTGTGAGTCTAGAACAGACATAAGAGATCCTTAAAAATGAGTAACTCCTCTATAAGCCTTTTCATGAAACACTTAGTACAGTCACTTTTAAATTACTATTTTGATAAAAACACTTGCAAGCATCAGAACTCTCAAAATTGTGTTTCTTTCATTCAAGTGAGATGACAGGAGAGAGGCTCAGAAAACGATTTAATCCAAGGAAAAGTCAACTATGACAGCTAGACTTCCTTCGTGTAATCTGTTTTCTCCTGGCAAGGCACACACTAGTTTCAGATACCTCTGGAGCAATCATATGACTAAACCAGTAATACAGGCTATTCACTTCCTATGGTTGAGAGTTCACACCTCATTCTGATTCAAGCCAATTCATGTACAGATAGTTTTTCTTGCCTTGTAAACAGAAAGGTAATACAAACACTGTTCTAACAACACGAATTGACTATGATGATTTCAAAACTGTCCAAAGTGAATTAAAATCCATAAAAGCATAATTTAATGAAATGTGCTAGTCTTTAAGATAGCAACAGCCTGTCTGTAATAAATCCAAATGCTAGACCTATCTACAGTAAATAAATTGAATTAATTGGATTATTATAAATATTGCATTACAGTTCAGGAACTGACTAGGTTTACTTTTGTTACAACTAACAATGGATTTATGTCAAGCACATATTTAGGAGAGAGGCATTAATTGGGACCACTTGTTTTAGGAATGTAAGTATTCTGAAATGAGAGTGGAGAAAGGCAAAGAAAATCCAGTGGCAGATGTCTGCATTTTCAAAGGTAAAATAGAAGATTAATTGGTGAGATTTGTTCTTAAAGCAGTGATGAGAATCATGGAAGTCCTCCAGAAGATGAACTGCAACACCCAGCATTCTTCATCATTGGCTATGTTGGCTAACATTGCTAAGAGTTGCAATTCATCATCATCTGAAAGAACATACAATTTCATAAAAAACAGAATTAAAAGCTCTTTTTGCAACTGCTCATCAGCAGCCAAAGGTTTGTCTTCTTGCCCTCTGTAGACACATTGTTGTGGGAAAGCACTGGTAACAGTGGCAATTGTACTTATGAGAAAGTAACCAAATACAGAACTAGCCATGTCAATGTTCTGGAGAAAAAACTGTGTCTCGAGAAAAAATAACAGTGTGGCACTTCATGACAAAGCTGGAATCAGCTACTGTCACAATTAGTGACTCTTCACGTGACCTGATTTGTAAAATTTCTTAGGCCTGACCCATAATGGCCTTCTAACATAAAAAGTAGATTAAAATAGAAATCTTAACACTAAGTACCAAATATACTCGAGTATAAACTGACCCGAGGCACCTAATTTTACCACAAAAACACTAGGAAAACTTATTGACTCTAGTATAAGCCGAAGGTGGGAAATGCAGCAGCAACAGGAATTTTAATTAGATCTTCCCCAGTTTGTAACTCTATGAATTTAAATGGCAATTTAAATTGCAACAGAAGGAAAGGAGGGATCGGGGAAAGGAACAAAAAAAGAAGGAAACAAGCAATTTTCCTTAAGCCTCTCTGTAGCCATCATCTGCTTTTGCTCCAACCACCGCATTATGGTACTGGTGAAAATAATCCTTGCAAACGGCAAGGGTGCACGCAGTGGTGGTAGCAACCTATTTTTGCTGTGCGCCTCCCTCTTCTCGCTAGAGGGAAGCCAAGAAGTAGCTGCCATCGTCCTGGCAACCCCAGCCTGCCAAGTTTGGTCCACATTTGGTCCAGTTCCGTCATTCATGTGTGTCTCAGTGGTCTGTTGAACTTGGAGCTAAATCGGTGAGGGTACTGCAGATCCCATCATCTGTGGTCCATCCTCCCAAAGCCACACCAGGACATAAAGTCGGTCATGGGGTTTATGTGTGCCAACAAATAAAGGAACCCTGGGATGTCCATTTTGGAGGAAAACCAGAACATCCAGGATGAAATGGTCCCCGCATGAAAGACTTCACTCAGGTGGGGGCAGAATGGCATTTGTGGAGGACACTGGCAGGGTTTGGACTACATGTTCATGACACTCACTCTAACCTGCATGTCAGTAACTTGTACTCAGGACAGAAAGCTACAGTTAATACAGGATACAAAGAAACAGAATTATTTCCAATTGGCAAACGGGGTCAGCAAGGCTACATTTTATCATCCTGTCAGTTTAACTTGTATGCTGAAATATCATATGCAAAGCAGGATTAGACTTGGAGGAAGAAAGCATGAAAATTGGAGGAAGGAACGTCAACAATTTAAAATATGAAGGTGACACTATCATACTAGCAGAAAACAGCAAAGGCTTGGAATTATTACTGAAGAAAGCCAAGGAGAAAGTTGAAAGGCAGGTTTACAGTTGAACACTAAGAAAACAAAAATAATGACCAGAAATGAGTTATATAACCTTGAAGTAAACTACAAAAACACTGAAACACTGCAAGATTTTTATGCCTTGCCTCAATCATTAATCAGAATGAAAGTTGTAGTTGAGAAATCAAAAAACTAGAAAGGGAAGCTGTGAAGGAACTAGTCAAGATTCTTAAGTGTAAGGATGTATAATTAAACACTAAAGTTAGGATTGTCAATATCATTGTTTTTCCCATTTCTATGTATGGTTGTGAAAGCTGGAGTGAATAAAGCTGAAAGGAAGAAAATAAACTCATTTGAAATGTGGTGATGGATAACTGTTTTATGAACATCATGGACTGGAAAAATACAGGCAAATAGATACTAGAGCAAATCAAGCCTGAACTCTCCCTTGAAGCCAACTAAACTGAGACGTTTATACTTTGAGATACAATGAGATGACATAATTCACTAGAAATACCAACTAGTCAAATGTAGGCTAAGCAAAACTACGGTTTGGTGGATCTGTAATTAAGTGAACAATCCCAACAGATGCTCACCAATGCATCTTCTTCATCCTGGGAAGAAGTCACGAGTGGAGTGCAACAGGGTTCCATACTGGGCCTGGTTCTGTTCAACATCTTTATTAATGACTTATGTGGAGTTTCAGGGCCAGAAAAGCAGATGGAGGAGGCAAAAGAATGGTTTACCCCAAGGCAGCGTTCTTGCACCGACCTTATTTAATATCTTCACGAACGATCAGCCACAACCACCACTCACAAAGAGCTTTATATATGCTGATGACCTTGGCCTTACAACACAAGCAAAAGATTTTGCAACAGTTGAAAAGCAACTCACCAATGCCTTGAAAGATCTCTCTAGCTACTACAAGGAGAACCACCTGAAGCCTAATCCTTCCAAGACACAAGTGTGTGCTTTCCACCTACGTAACCGCGAAGCCAACAGGAAACTGAAAGTTACTTGGGAAGGCCAAGAGCTCGAACACTGTTTCCATCCTAAATACCTTGGTGTCACCTTAGACCGAACACTAACATATAGGAAACACTGCATGAACACCAAGCACAAAGTAGCTGCATGCAATAACATCCTGCGGAAACTGACTGGCAGCTCATGGGGTGCAGACCCACAAGTAATAAGAACATCAGCCCTGGCCTTGTCTTTCTCAACTGCTGAGTATGCCTGTCCTGTTTGGCACAAGTCTGCCCATGCAAAGCAGGTGGACATAGCACTGAATGAAACATGCAGAATCATCACGGGATGCCTTAAACCTACACCTGTTGATAAACTCTACAAGTTAGCTGGCATTGCCCCCCCTGACGTGCGATGGGAAGTTGCTGCTAACGGTGAGAGAAAAAAGGTCGAACATTGTGAAAGCCACCCACTGCATGGCTATCACCCTCCTCCCACCAGACTCAAATCAAGGAAGGGCTTCATGAGAACCACCACTCCTCTTGATGTTCCTCCAGCAGCAGCAAGGTTGTCTCTCTGGGCAGCTAAACCTGGCAATTCTAACTGGATGGCCCCCCACGAGGGTCTTCCTCCAGGGGCAAACCAAGAATGGGCAACTTGGAAGTCCCTGAACAGACTCAGAAGTGGAGTGGGCAGATCAAAAGACAATTTGGCAAGGTGGCACTACCTGGAGGAATCCTCCACCTCGTGTGACTGTGGAGCTGAACAAACAACTCAGCATATGTATGCTTGCCCACAATGCCCTGCCTCATGTACGGAGGAGGAGTTGTTTAAAGCTACAGACAATGCGGTTGCTGTTGCCCGCTTTTGGTCCAAAACTATTTAGTTGCTTGTGATTTCTTTTTTTTTTCTTTTTTTCTTTTTTCCCCATTATTTGAAATGTATTTGTTGTACAATGCTTTTGACACGAAATAAATAAATAAATAAATGACTTAGATGAAGGGTTAGAAGGCATGATCACCAAGTTTGCAGATGACATCAAATTGAGAAGGATAGCCAATACCCCAGAAGACAGGAGCAGAATTCAAAACGATCTTAACAGATTAGAGAGATGGACCAAAACTAACAAAATGTAGTTCAACAGGGAAAAATGCAAGATACGCCACTTAGGCAGAAAAAAATAAAATGCAAAGATACAGAATGGGGGACACCTGGCTCGATAGCAGTAAGTGTGAAAAAGATCTTGAAGTCCTCGTGGACAATAAGTTAAATATGAGCCAACAACGTGATGCGCCAGCTAAGAAAGCCAATAGGATTATGGCCTGTATAAATAGGAGTATATCTCTAGATCCAGGGAAGTCATGCTACTCCTCTGTTCTGCCTTGGTCAGACCACACCTGGAATACTGTGTCCAATTCTGGGCACAGTTTAAGGGAGATGTTGACAAGATGGAATGTGTCCAGAGGACTAAGGGTCTGGAGAACAAGCCCTATGAGGAGTGGCTTAAAGAGATGAACATGTTTAGCCTGCTGGAGGGAAGGCTGAGAGGAGACATGATGGCCATGTATAAATATGTGAGGGGAAGTCATAGGGAGGAGGGAGCAAGCTTGTTTTCTGCTGCCTTAGAGACTAAGATGTGGAACAATGGTTTCAAATTATAGGAAAGGAGATTCCACCTGAACATTAGAAAGAACTTCCTGAGAGAGCTGTTCAACAGTGGAACTCTCTGCCCTGGCGTGTGGTGGAGGCTCCTTCTTTGGAGGCTTTCAAACAGAGGCTGGATGGCCATCTGTCAGGGGTGCTTTGAATGTGATTTTCCTGCTTCTTGGCAGGGGGTTGGACTGGATGGCCCATGAGGTCTCTTCCAACTCTATGATTCTATTAATGCTAGATAAGGTAGAAGGTGGTAGTAAAAAAGGAAGACCTCATTCCATATGCATAGATTCAATCAAGGATGGCATGGCCCTGATTGTGGAAGACCTGAACATGGCCGCTGATGTTGGGGTCACTTGGAGGTATCTCATTCACAGGGTTGCTATAAGTCTAAATCAACTTGATGGCAGTGAACAACAACACCAAATTGGTTGCCACTTTGGTCCTTTCCACATGGAATGTTAGTTGCTTAGATTTCACATGCCTATTCCAGTAAATGTACCTTAGGTTCACCATGAACAGCCATTTGGCACCAAGCTAATGGAGAAGATATAAATAATTATAGCAGAGAAAACCATACCACATCAATATTTCCTATGCAAGATTTATTAGTCTTACCAAACGAACAAACTAAGAACTGAATTACAAATTATGATATTACAGTATATGGTCCTAGCAGCAAGAACATTCAAAAGTAGAAGAATAAATATTTCACTGTCAAGAAAAAAATGGATTATAAAATTGTTAGAAATGGCTGAAATGGACAAGCTATCCAATCTGATAAAGGAGAGGTCTATAGACATATTCTTAATTGAATGGGAACTGTTTGCAGCTTTTATGAAAAAGATGCTTGTGGGATTTGAAGACTAACTATAATAGCAATGGGTTAATAAGGCAGAAATAGAAAGATTTTTGAGAAGATGGTAATGAGGTGATAAACATGTTGATACTTAAATGTTTTCGGGTTGGAAGATAGGAAGTCAATTTTAATTCCTCTTTTTATGATATTAGTAACTTGTTGGATGGTAGCAAGGGGAAACTTTATAGGGCTTTATAAATAATGTAAGATATATATTGCAAAGTTAGGCTATCTTGACAGTGTCTGTAACATGGACTTATATTGAAATCACCAATCTTTTTTTTCCACAACAAGCCAAATTTTCCTAAATCCAATTATCACATGGACAGAAAATGGGGTGAAATCTTCTGAACAGGGGCACAGATAGCAAAACAAATTCCACAGGGGTGTTAACCTTTCCCTATGCTCTCCAAAGCTAAAATAGACTGTATATTTTTTTGTCTGGAGTTACACTTAAAAACTTACATACAAATTCAACTTAAGAACAAACCTAAAGAAATTATCTTGTTCATAACTTGGGGACCGCATGTATGCAATTCTGAGAGAAGGCCTATGCCACAATTTGCAAATTTTTAGAGTACTGCTGGTATCTGTTTATTTGGGGGGGGGGGGGGCTCTGTTTCTTTGCAAAAGTAGTATCATCTTGGTTCACAATAGAAAAGCTGTTTCCTCTAGTAGTTTTTCATAACATTTAGTCAATGGATAAGGTCAAATGGTGAGCAAAGACTGCAGAGCTAGAATGAGGGGAAACACTGAAATATTGATCAAGCAGATCAACTTTGACCAGAATGTAGTTTGATATTGCTAAAAGTGAAAAAAAATCCTTTTTATATGATGGAACCAACTGGGAGGCATGTAACGTACGGAGCTATTGCATACATAGCCAAAAAAGGAGATGCGGAGGGGGGGGATATAATTCTGTGCTTCCAGGTGCCTTGCTTTCCTTTTTAGACCAGCCATTCTAGTCATGGCTTCATATTTCCACTACCAGGCTTTTAGCTCCAATCCTGTCATTGCACTCCCAGGTGGCATCCCTCCAATCCTAGCTTTTCATTCCATTCCTGGGGTGATTATTCCAATTCCCAATCCTGTCATATAAATTCCAGAGATAGTCATCTCAGTTGCTAGCTATTCATGGCAGGGTTGGGGGATGTCATTCTATTCTTCCCCCTGGCTTGTCACTTTAATTCCAGGTCCGTGCTGTTGCCTCAGGGCTCTTTCACACAGCCATATAACTCAGAATATCAAGGAGAATAATCCACAATATCTGCTTTGAACTGGGTTATCTGAGTCCACACTGCCATATAATCCAGTTCAATGTGGATTTTATACAGCTGTGTGGAAGGGGCCTCAGTCTTGCCACAGATGAGGGTGGAACGTTAGGAAAGAATGCTGCTAGAACATGGCCATACAACCCAAAAACCTCACAGTAACCTAGTCACAACATCACAGAGGTGCAATCAAATAAAAGAATTAGATGGCATATGGTAGACACTGATTCTATAAACGGGACCCTTAAATCAAAAGAATTCACAAATTGGTCAGCCGTAATACAATGCCTTTTATCTGACTGGATGACAGTTAATTGGCTGTATGAATATATTCAACCAATTGAAAAATACTTAACTGCAAGTGCTAATTCGTCAAGTATAAAAAGAAATAGAGATAAATGGTTTGACACAGAAAGTCAGGCCATTAAGAAAAGTCTCAAGAGTCAAATGAGAAAGGCACAGAGGTTACAGTCTAGGATAGTACAAAACAAAATGTTAGATTTTAGGAAGAAAATATAAGCAAACCATCAAACTGAAAAAGAAAAATTACACAATATCAATATGGAATGAGTTAGAACTCGCAGCAAAAGGAGGAATTAAGTCCTTTTTTTGGAATTCAGCGGCTGGAATCCTTAAATAAAGGAAATATGCATTTGACATCCCAATTCCAGCAGTTAATTGGGAAAACTACTACTCCCACTTGTTTGCATTTTTATCCCCCTCAAAGAATTAAGTCAGCCTTAGTGCAGACAGGACTGAAAATCTGCCAACTTGGCTACAGACAACAGCACAAGAAAATAAGAGTATAATTAAAAGTCTAAATAACAACAAAGCTCCCAGAGAAGACTTTTTACCACCAGAGTTATTTAAATCCAACCTAGATTGGTGGGCCCCCAATAGCAGGCCTACGTAGCCATATAAATAATACTTTCAACACACCTATAGGTTGGAAAATGGCAATAATCATCCCAATTTACAAAAAGGATGCAAAAAAGATCCAAAAATTATAGACCTATTAGCCTCATCAACATACTGGCCAAAATTTACTCTAAAGTACTCCTCTCTAAATTAGACCTATGGGAACAAGAAAATAATAGAAGAACAAGCTGTTTCAGAACAGGAAGATCCACCATTGCTTCGTCCTAGATCACTTAATTAATAAACACTAAAAAGAAAGAGCTTCTTATATGTCGCTTTCATCTATTTAAATCCAGCCCTTGATAGCATCAATAGAGAGATTATCTGGCAAAAATCAGCAGATCATGGAATTGATCATAGACTATTTCTCTTGATCAAAAGTCTATATACCAACAACTATATTCAGGTCTGAATGGGAATCAGTTGAGCTCTGGCAAAGAGAGTAGAATCCTACAAAGGCAGGAGACAAAGCTGCCTATTAGCCCCTTTACTTTTTAACCTTTATATTAATGATCTGCCAGATTATCTCAGAGGTTCTGAAGCACACATGCCCAAAATTGGCAATAGACACATAAATACACTCTTATATGTGAACGATATGGTTCTGATATCAAACACACAAATTGGATTAAGGAGGTTACTGAGTAAACTTAACATTTATGCCCACAAAAATGAGTTTCTGATAATCAAAACTAAATAAAAAATAATGGTCTTTGGAAATTGTCCACCAAGGCATAAATGGTTCCTAGATGCTGATAGTATAGAACAGGTCAGCTCATTTACATACTTAGATTTAGTCCTTTCGGAGTCAGGTTCATGGCCTGCACATTTTCACTCATGCACAATTAAAACTAGGGCATGCTCAAACACATTTACAAGATTACTATCCCAAAGATACTCAGGGTCTTTAATCCCGATATTAATATAATAATAATAATAAATAAACAATCTTTATTTATATCCCCCTTTTCTCCCTAAACGGGAGCCAAAGCAGTTCACAACATTATATAAAAGACAGTACAAAACTATATATATACAGTATATGTAAAACGATAGCTTATAAAAATAAATTTCCAGTAATAAATAAACACATTTAAAAAATTAGTCTAATACAGTTATTGAAAGCGACTCAACAAGATAGATGGGGATCTTAGTGCAACTCAATAAAGGTTAGCTTTTCTGTCATTAAAGCTAAGTGTCTTCATCAAAAGCTTGTGCAAACAGGAAGGTCTTTAGCTATTTTTTAAAAGATGTCAGGGACGGTGCTGTTTTAACCTCCTTGGGGACAGAGTTCTATATAATGCATTATATGGAAGTGTAGATGGGGCCATCTATTCCTAAAAGCATGCAAACGATTACAACGGCAGCCAATACAGCAGAAAGAGCAGTATCAACCACCTGATTTCACTTCTGTTTCTTTGGACCATTCACTTTTCTCTCAGGATCCACTGCTTTATATTTATAGTACACTAGTAGCATTGACTGATTATTATATTATATATTATTTATTTATTTATACCCTGCTTTATCTCCCCCAAAGGGGACTCAAAGCAGCTTAACATAAAAACATCATCATGACCATTTAAAATATACAAACATTAAAACAAGATTAAATATAGACAGTATAAAAATGCTCAGTTAAAAACCATTAAAACAAATTCAAAGTTAAAAACCATATCACCCCCTGAATTGATCTTAAACACCTTTATCTTTAAAAGTCTGTCTGAATTAAAAGGCTTTAGCCTGCTGCTAAAAGGACATCTGAGAGGGAGCTAATCTGGCCTCCCTAGGCAGGGAATTCTAGAGTCATGGGGCAGCCACTGAGAAGGCCCGCTCTCTCATTCCCACGAACCGAGCTTGAGCTGGAGAAGGGCCTCTCTTGAAGATCTCAGAGCCCGGGCAGATTTGTACAAGGGGATGCGGTCACCAAATAGCCTGGACCTGAACCTTCTAAGGCTTTAAAGGTCATAACCAGCATTTTGAATTGTGCCTGGAAATAGACTGGCAGCCAGTGGAGGTGCTGCAACAGGGGGGTTGTCTGCTCCCTGTAGCCAACCCCAGTGAGCAACCTGGCTACAGCTCTTTGGACCAACAGAATATTCTGAGCACTCTTCAGAGGCAGCCCCATATAGAGCCTGTTAAAGTAATCCGGACGGGATGTAACTAAGTCAGATCAGGCTTCTCAAGGAACGGCCAGAGTTGGTGCACATTTTTCTTTTGTACAAAGGCCCTCCTGGCCACCTCTGACGCCTTCGCCTCCAGGTTCAAAGCCCAGTCCAGGAGGACCCCCATTTCCTCTCAGGATCCACCTTCTGTTTTATATTTATAGCACACCAGCAGCACTGGCTGACTTTAATGGTGCCCAGTGATGCTAATCCTCAACTCGGATTACTAATGTAACCTTACAAAATTTGCAATAACAGTGGCAAAAAAAAAACTCAAGAAGGGCCTCATGGCCCTTCTACACTGCCATATAATCCAGAATATCAAGTCAGACAATCCACATTATCTGCATTGTACTGGATTATCTGAGTCTACCCTGTCATATAATCCAGTTCAAATAAAATAGAATGCACCTTGTACATGACATGAGTAGGTTAGCCAGGGAAATCCACTAAACCATTTGGGTTGAAATCTTAGATGCCTCTTCTTATCCACAGGAAATACGTTTCCTGGCAATGGAGTAGGTGGCTTTTGCACTAATTGAGCTTTCACTTGGTCATCAGAAACAGTCTTGTTCATATAAATTCGAATGACACAACTTCGTCTCTTTGCTTCTGGTCCATTGTTTCCTTAGCAGGACTTGGATTAGATGAACTAGTAGTAGACTTCTCTGTTTACACAGTTTCAGAGAATCATAGAGCTGGAAGAGTCCTCATGGGCCATCCAGTCCAGCCCCCAGCCAAGAAGCAGGAAAATCGCATTCAAAGCACCCCCAACAGATGGCCATCCAGCTTCTGCTTAAAAGCCTCCAGAGAAGGAGCCTCCACCACACTCCGAGACAGAGGCTGGCCACTGCTGAAAAGCTCTCAAAGTTAGGAAGTTCTTCCTAATGTTCAGGTGGAATCTCCTTTCCTATAGTTTGAAGTCATTGTTCCACGTCCTGGTCTCCAGGGAAGCAGAAAATAAACTTGTGCCCTCCTCCCTATCACTTCCCTCACATATTTATACATGGATATCGTGTCTCCTTTCAGCCTTCTCTTCTGCAGGCTACACATGCCCAGCTCTTTAAGCCACTCCTCATAGGGCTTGTTCTCCAGACCCTTGATCATTTTAGTCGCCCTCCTCTGGACACATTCCAGCATGTCAATATCTCCCTTCAATTGCAGTGCCCAGAATTGGACACAGTATTTCAGGTGTGGTCTGACCAAGGCAGAACAGAGGGGTAGCATGACTTCCCTGGATCTAGACACTATATTCCTATTTATGCAGGTCAAAATCCCATTGACTTTTTTTAGCTGCTGCATCACATTGTTGGATCATGTTTAACTTGTTGTCCAGGAGGACTCCAAGATCTTTTTCACACGTACTGCTGTTGAGCCAGGTGTTCCCTGTTCTGTATCTTTGCATTTCATTTTTCTGCCTAAGTGGAGTATCTTGCATTTGGCCATGTTGAAGGTCATTTTGTTAGTTTCGGCCCATCTCTCTAATCTGTTGAGATGGTTTGAATTCTGCTCCTGTCTTCTGGAGTATTAACTATCCCTCCCAATTTGGTGCAAACTTGATGATCATGCCTTCTATCGCTTCATCTAAGTAATTAATAAAGATGCTGAACAGAACTGGAATCCTGCATCACTCCACTCGTCACTTCTTTCCAGGATGAAGAAGATACATTGGTGAGCACCTTTTGGGTTCGTTCGCTTAATCAATTACAGATCCACCTAACCATAGTTTTGCCTAGCCCACATTTGACTAGTTTGTTTGCCAGAAGGTCAGGGAGGATCTTCTCAAAGGCCTTACTGAAATCCAGGTACAGTAGAGTCTCACTTATCCAACATAAATGGGCCGGCAGAACGTTGGATAAGGAACATGTTGGAAAATAAGGAGAGATTAAGGAAAAGCCTATTAAACATCAAATTAGGTTATGATTTTACAAATTAAGCACCAAAACATCATGTTATACAACAAATTTGACAGAAAAAGTAGTTCAATACACAGTAATGCTATGTAGTAATTACTGTATTTATGAATTTAGCACCAAAATATCACGATGTATTGAAAACATTGACTACAAAAATGTGTTGGAAAATCCAGAACGCTGGATAAGTGAGACTCTACTGTATACTACATTTCCTTAGTTTTCACCTGCAATCCAAGTCAGATCCCCCCCTTCCCGCCCCCTGCCTTAGGCTTTGTCTGCCAGCTGCAAGAAGGCTAACTTGGTTGCTTCCACTATGTCAGCAATTGCTGCTATTGCAATGTAAATTGGTAGAAAGCTAGGTAATGACAGCATGAATAATAAAAAAAAAATGGGTAGACATAGTGTTTGCAGTTCTGGAGGGACTTTGGTTAACCAGTTAAAATTCCCGAAAACTCTAAAATATTAGGGATGGTTTGAACCCCTAAACCGCCCCCTTGGCTATGGGCTTGGGCCCAGGTGACCTACGGGATCGACTTCTCTCATACAAATTGCCCTGTACAATGTGTTGTCGAAGGCTTTCATGGCCGGGATCACAGGGTTGTTATATGTTTTCCGGGCTGTATGGCCATGTTCTAGAAGTATTCTCTCCTGACGTTTCGCCCACATCTATGGCAGGCATCCTCAGAGGTTGTGAGGTATGGAGAAACTAAGCAAGTAATGTTTATATATATATACATTTATATATATCCCACAGATATGACTTGAATTGCAGGTGAAAACTAAGGAAAATATATATATATATATATATATATGTATATATCTGTGGGATATATATAAATGTTCCCTAACATTTATGCTGGCCACCAACTGACAAGAGTTCTTCCCTCACGCTGGACTTCCCACAGATATATATAAACATGCCTTGCTTAGTTTCTCCATACCTCACAACCTCTGAGGATGCCTGCCATAGATGTGGGCGAAACGTCAGGAGAAAATACTTCTAGAACATGGCCATACAGCCCGGAAAACATACAACAACCCTGCCCTGTACACTTAGGTCCTCTGGAGAAGAGGGAGCACTCTAACCAGGCTATTTTTCACCTTGCCATGTTCCCTGTTGGGGTCCCCCACAAGACCAGGCAACCAAAGTCCCCCCCCCCCCCCCGCTCCAGCCTCTCACCCGACTCCCTCAGCTGAGGGCGGGGCCCAGGAAGAAACACCTCAGGCTTTGCCAACTTTCCCTCTTCCGCTCCCTCTCCTCCTTCTTCTCCTCCGCCCGCTTCACCTCACAACCTTCCCGCTTGCTACCTACCTGCCTGGCTGCTGAGGGCGGGGGGACTCGGGGACCCCGCGCCTTCCACCTGCGGCTGCCCACGAGACCAGGAAGCGCTCTGCTGAGGGCGAAGCGGAGGCGAAGCCAGCCCTCTCCTCGCACGCGCCTCCCACCTCAGCCCCGTCCCTCGCGCGCGCGCGCGGCGCCCCCCAGCGGTCACCGCGCGCTTCCTGGGAGCTGTCCTTAGGGCGCCGCGTGGGAAGGGCTCCAGCTGTGCGGACAGCGCCCGCCTGCCTCGCGCCAACGCCGGGCCAAGGAATCAGGCGCGGAGCCCCTCCTCATCTCCTCAGCGCTGTCCCTCAGCTTACACCTGGAGCGCGCGAGGGCAGAGCTTCCCAAAACATTTCATTCTTTCTGCTGACAGGCTTTTGCATGAAGAAAAACGAGAGAAACGCTTGTGGGTCTCAGGAATCATCTCAAAGCGCCCTTCCACACAGCCCTATATCCCAGAATATGAAGGCAGAAAATCCCACAATATCTGCTTTGAACTGGGTTATCTGAGTCCACACTCAGGTAATGTGGGATTTTCTGCCTTGATATCCTGGGATATAGGACTGTATGGAAGGGCCCATAGAATATCAAGGCAGATACCCCACAATGGAGCCCCGGTGGCGAAGTGTGTTAAAGCGCTGAGCTGCTGAACTTGCAGACCGAAAGGTGCCAGGTTCAAATCCTGGGAGCGGCTTGAGCGCCTGCTGTTAGCTTCAGCTCCTGCCAACCTAGCAGTTTGAAGACATGCAAATGTGAGTAGATCAATAGGTACCGCTCCGGCGGGAAGGTAACAGCGCTCCATGCAGTCATGCCTGCCACATGACCTTGGAGGTGTCTACGGACAACGCCAGCTCTTTGGCTTAGAAATGGAGATGAGCACCAACCCCCAGAGTCAAACATGACTGGACTTAACGTCAGGGGAAACCTTTACTTTACCTTACCCCACAATATCTGCTTTGAAGTGGGTTATCTCATCATCATCATCATCATCATCATTTAATTACTTATTAATCGCCCTCCATCCAAGATGCTCTAGGCGATTTACAAGATAAAATTGTAAAGGATAAAAATATATACATACAAATATTGATAAAATTAACATAGATTAAAAGCTCTAGTAAAGAGCCAGGTCTTGAGTGCTAGGGTAAAAGGCCCTAACTCACGCATGGCTCTCATATAGGGCGGCAAGGCATTCCATAAGGTAGGGGCAGAAATAGAAAAAGCTCTGCGTCTGGTCCTTTCCAAGTGGACTTCTCTAGGACCCGGTATATAAAGTAAGTCGCGTTGGGATGGTCGTTGCGACCTCCGATGATGGGAGAAGGAGAGACGGTCCCCAAGGTACGATGGGCCCTGGCCGTAAAGAATTTTAAAGGTCAGAACTAGCATCTTATATAGACCACGGTAATCAGTTGGAAGCCAATGTAGATGCTGCAGCACTGGTGTTATATGGCATTTCATGGGTGTTCTTGTGAGTAGCCTGGCTGCCGCATTCTGAACAATACGGAGTCCACACAGCCATATAACCCAGTTCAAAGCAGATAATGTGCAATTTTATACAGCTATATGGAAGGGGCCCTAAATCCACATATAATCCAGTTCAATGTGGATTTATATAGCTGTGTGGAAGGGGCCGAAGACTCTTTTTTTGGAGGGAAGTTGTGCTTGTGAGTCAGGAATCACCTGAGGTGAATGAAGAGTTGGGATGTTTTGGGAAAGCATGGCACAGCTTTAGAGCAGGGCATTTCTAACACTGGTGGCACGCTTTGGAGGCATTGCATCACTTTGTGACACAGTCATTCGGTCTTACTAGCAAACCAACTCCTTATAAGAGCTAATGACACATACAGAAATTCTGCATGTATGTAGAGTTGGACATCTTGGGTCTGTGTACCAAGTTTAGTCCAGATCCACTGTCAGCTGAGTTCAGTGCATTCTGGATAAGGGTGAACTACAACTCCCATAATCAAGGTCAATTCCAACATACCACAGCAGTATGTTCAGTTGGTCATCGGGGTTCTCTATGCTAAGTTTGGTCCCCGTCCATTGTCGGTGGGGGTCACACTTTCTTTGGTTGCTGGTGAACTATAACTCCTGTAAATCAAGGTCTGTTTGCCTCAAACCTTTCCAGTATTTTCTGTTGATCATGGAGAGTCTGTGTGCCTAGTTTTGTCCTAGTCCATCGTGTGTGTGGGTTTCTGTGGTCTGTTAAAGTTGGAGCTGAATCAGGTGAAAGTACTACAAATCCCATCATTCATGGTCCATCCTCCTCCTATCACCACAAGATTATGGGATGTCTGTGTACCAAATCTGGTCCATTTCTGTCGTTTGTGGGGGTCTCAGGCATCTGTGGTAGCTGTTTTGGATGAAGGTACTGTAAATCCCATCTTTCTTGTTCTGTCCTCCTCTAACCACTCCAAAATGTAAAAGGGTTCATGGGGGGGGGGGGGGTCTGTGTGCCAGGTTTGGTCCTGATCTGTCATTGATGCAAGTCACAGTGGTCTGTGGGAGGTGAAATGATTGCACATACTGCGTATCCCATCATCCGTGGTTCTCCCTCCCTCATACTCATTTTCCTCTAAAAACACATGCATATTGAAATGCGATTGTGTCAAAATTTCAAGTTAACTGACCAACTACTTTTCGAGTTCTGAGTGCACAAACATGCACAGGCTGTATCTATATATATAAAGATAATGACATACAGTAGAGTCTCACTTATCCAAGCTAAATGGGCCGGTAGAAGCTTGGATAAGCAAATATCTTGGATAATAAGGAGGGATTAAGGAAAAGCCTATTAAACATCCAATTAGGTTATGATTTTACAAATTAAGTACCAAAACATCATGTTATACAACAAATTTGACAGAAAATGTAGTTCAATACGCAGTAATGTTATGTTATAATTACTGTATTTACGAATTTAGCACCAAAATATCACGATATATTCAAAACATTGACTACAAAAATGGCTTGGATAATCCAGAAGCTTGGATAAGCGAGGCTTGGATAAGTGAGATTCTACTGTACATTGCAAACTAGCCCCTATTAAGAGATACAGACATAAACATCAGTTGTAATAACCAAATGTTATGGGACACAACTTATCCCAAGAAACCTTTCTTACACACACACACACACACACACACACACATATGAAAGGTTTCTTGGGATACGTTGTGTCTCATACATTTGGTTATTACAACATACATACTGATATAATATTAACATACATTGCCAAGATTTTTGACATTTGTGAGTCACACTGTGTAAATATGTGCAAGTACTTAAAAATAATTGTGCAACACAAATAAAATAACCACATAGCATTTTAATTAGATGTGTGGGGTTGATGCAATGAATGCAGCTTTTGAATATGTGGTGGAATATTAGACAAAGGACACTCGCATTTTGTCATCAAGGATTTTTCAGATTCAACATTGTAGTGATAGTGCTTATTTTACATAGACTCAAAGGTCCGAGCAACACACCTACACACTGTAGCTGACACACAAATGTGTTGGGACACATAGTTTGGAAAACTCTGCATTAGGGCTTAGATAGGAAACACCATTTGGGTCAGGTGAGGACCAGAAAGCAGCTTGGTGGTTTAGGTAGTCATTTCTTGTTCCATCTCACTGGCCAAGCCTTAAGCATCACAACAACAAAAAGCAGGTGATGCCTTTGGTCCAGAGACATAATTTCCTGTGCCTAAAATTCCCCTTGTGACTTGGAAAGGTTCAGACAGGCGAGAGTTTAGTGAGTGGTTCTTTCAGCAGGAGAACAAATCCTTGCAGAAAAGTGGCGAAGCTTTTCACCAACTGCTGAGTAACACAGACACCTCTAAAAGTACAGGCTGTTCCAAAAGTCTCAATACACAGGAAAAATAAACTCATATACTATTTTATATTAAATTGTTTATTTTTTATTTTATACTTTCAGTTATACAACACATAGAGAATATTTTGTAATGAATATCTTGTAAATAAAGGTGCAATTTACATTTCCCCCTATATATGGAGACTTTTGGGACACAATGCATACTGTATTTTCAAAACTCCCCCACCCTTAGATTCTGCACTACAGATGATGGTGTTCAAACACTTTTATGCAGTTTTCCCACAGATTTGTCCCACAGCTGGCATGGGCAGCTAGTGGCCCTCAGGATGGAGTGCCACAGGTTTTCTGCCTAGAGTTCATGGGATCTCTAGTCTGGCATGCACAACTACACACATCAACATTACTCCGTATTCCTTTTGAATAGCTGCAGTGCACTCTGTACTGTCTCTCATCCCTAATTTGTGCACTGACCCTTTCCACAGCAATTTCATTTTCTCCCTGCTGAACAGATGCAGAGGACATCTAGCCCCGTTTCCCTGCCATTCAGCAATGCCACCAGGGCCTCCACCTATGCTTTGCTGTAATGTTTTTCAGAGCTTGTTATTACAATAGCATACAGTGTCATTGGTGTTCTTCCTCTAGCCTCTGTGAATGTAATAGGAATCCAGCTTGCAACATGTGGTCTTAGGATAAACATGTAACATTTCCACTGCTATGTGTCCTGTGCACGCTATGTACCACTTCAGACAGAGGAGTATTTCACACTTCAAACAGAAGTCTACATTCTTCAAAAACTGTAAACAGACAGTCCCTGGGTTACAGACATTCTACTTACAAATGACTCATGGTTAAGAATGGGGGTGAGACAACAGGAAGTAAGAGAAATCTACCCCTCGGAAGGGAAATTCTCTCCTGAAACAGTCATCATGGCGAAAGGGTGTCTCAACGGAAGCTTTATTACCAATCTTTGTTTTGGCAACAAGCCAAATTTTTCAAAATCCAATTTCACAGGAACAGAAAGTGAGGTGAAATTTTCTGAACGGGGGAGTAGATAGCAAAATAAACACCACAAAGGTGTTAACCTATCCCTATGCTATGCCAAGCTAATATATATGTTAGGATGGAGTTACACTTTAAAAAAAACTGTTCCAACTTACATATAAATTCACGTTAAGAACAAACCTACAAAACCTAACCTGTTCATAACTAGGGGATTGCCTGTACTTTGTTTTGTACTTCCTTACTGCCCCAAGTGGTAGGACATTTTCTGGATATTTTTTACAGTTTTCTGAATGAGCTAATGTTTCCAATAATATTTACAAACACATGATTACATCTGGAAGCAATGCATCATTGGCTCGCATTCTCTATGGAGAATCCATAGAGATATCTCTTTTCATCAAGTTAATCTAATACCAGGCATTACATTAGCAGTAGCAGGAGAGAAGCATGGTCCCTGTATTGGCTAACTAGACTGAGAGATCAGCAGTTTATGTTATTCCTCCCCCTGCACTCCATGCTTTCCAGCTAATTATTATAATAAAATGGTAGCTAAGAACTAGTTTGCTTTTTATCCCTCTCTGACCTGTCTCCTTTTTTCTTTTGCATTATGTCTTATTGTTGATAGTTACAAACATCTCGAAGTCTTTTTTAGCTGAAAATTGAAATAGGTCAAATAAGTGCCATATTAAAATTTCATTTCTTAGGTTACTTGTGTCTTCTAGAGACACAATTTTTCCATGGTTTTCTATTGAATAACATTTCTAAAATGTGTGGGTTTAGTAGGGTGACACTAAAGCATGTACAACATCAGGACTGTTAGTTGTTCACCCTTGCTTTAAGAATTTGTATTCTGTAAGGATATGTGTTTTGTTTCCTGAAGGTACAACAAGGATGTCAAGTGGAATCCTCAATGTGCAGGAAAATTTAGCATAACCCTGAAACAAGATCCATGTAAGGCTTTAGTTTTATACTTTCAGAGATGAAAGCACATCAAGAAAAATAAGAAAATCCCTACTTGTGTAAGGACACAAGATGACTGGGTATATTATGAATATGGCAGAAACATATGAAACATTTCTGAAATATAAGCATTTGAAGTGGGACTGGCCACTTTGGTTGGCACTGGAAGAAAAAAAATCCATTCTGGGAACACTATGTAACTCCTCCAAAAATATTATTTTTGCATTTTTTTCAAAAACAGAAGTACATTAGAATCTCACTTATCCAACACTTGCTTATTCAACATTCTGGATTATCCAACGCATTTTTGTAGTCAATGTTTTCAATACATAGTGATATTTTGGTGCTAAATTCATAAATACAGTAATTACTACATAGCATTACTGCATATTGAACTACTTTTTCTGTCAAATTTGTTGTATAACATGATGTTTTGGTGCTTAATTTGTAAAATCATAACCTAATTTGATGTTTAATAGGCTTTACCTTAATCTCTCCTTATTATCCAACATATTCACTTATCCAACGTTCTGCTGGCCCGTTTACGTTGGATAAGTGAGACTCTACTGTAGCTGACAGTTCACTCCTGATAAAATGGAAGAGTAGGACTTGCACCTCTGAGGCAATTGTCCTTTTTGAGAAAGATAATCTTTTAAATGCATACCTGCTACAAAAATGGACTTGTGACTGACTTATGATATCCTGTGCTTTGAGGGAGTGGGATGTCCAGTTTCTCTTCCCTCAGGAAAAGAATGGGTGAAAAGATTAAGAAGGCCTGTGCTCACAACCATAGTCTCCATATGCAATGAGTGAAATAGAGCCAGAAAACTTTTACTATTATATAACTTTCATTTTTTGTTTTACTACAAGACTACAGGGGCCAGAAAAGACTCATTTGATTTATTCACAAAGGAGTACTTTGAATTTGTGAGTCATAAAGCCGAACTTTGTTGAATGTTTCAGACAGGAAGGTGTAGCAGTAGGTACATCTTTCTTCCTGAAATGATGGGATAGAAAATAAATACTTAGCTCTGAATTATGTCTATGATATACTGTCATCCCAAAAGATACAAAGAAATCACAATTCCAACTTTCACTGATAAGTCCAATGTGATCCATCTCCTGTCTTGACTATTAACACCAATAATTAGCTTGTCATGAGCTTGTTTTTCAGTATCAGAGCATGGGAAGGTGTGACTCACTCCCAAGCAAAGCTTAGCTCTGCATCAGACTGTATAAAGCTTCTTGTTTTCCTCTTGGGGCTGTAAAAAGAACAACAGCAATCCTACTTACTGGCAACCAAGTTAGTGCTGGAATAATTTAGCCCCATAATATTTTTTGCTGGCTTCCTAGAGTTGCAGCAATGGTTCTGTGTAATTAGCAGAGATCTTTCACCTATTAAATATTCATTCAGTAAATGAAAGGATGCAGTGCACAGCTATATAAAATGTCAATTTTCTGCCAGGAAAAAGCAAGCATAAGACAAGCTTGTACATTGTTAAGCTACCTATTTGTTTTAAATAAATGTGAATTTTCCAATGTTGTGCAATGCAACAATACAGAGAATAAAACTAACAACAAAATACAGTTGTTCCCCCACTTTCACAGAGGGTAGTGGAAAAACCATATCTCTGGAGTGGAGTGGGGCACCTGTGGCACCATCATAGTATAGGGCAGGAATGTCAAATTCATTTTCATTGGCCATATCAGCCTAATGGTTGCCTTCAAAGGACTGTGGAATACATGGATGGAGAATCCTTGGATAAAGAGCAACTCCGATTGCTCCTGACATGAAAAAAAAACCTATATTTTTTTTACATAATGGTTGGTACTGTTTAGTTTTAACCCAGTTTGGATCCCCAGATGTTATTGAAAACAACTCCCAACACTTTTGATTATCTGCCATGCAGACTGGGGATAATGGCAATTGCAACCCAGCAGCACTTGTGGCTCTGGGGTTGGTAAAGATTAAAGGACACATTAATTTAGATCCACAAGCCTCGTATCTAAATTCAAACCCCACTATCCTAAGCAGAACAAACTCCAGCCTTCCAGATGTTACTGCATCACAGCTCCCATCATCTTGTGTCATGATGTCTAATGTTGAGGAATACAGGAGTTGTAGTCCAGCATTTGGAGGGCCAGTTTCAGCCTGTGGGCCTTGAGCTTGAAGAATGTGTCCCAAGGGGAAGGGGAGGAAGAGCCAGCCCCACATACCATTTCACTTATCCTGGTTCCTTTTCTACTTCCTGCATGTTTCATGTGCTTGTTTCACCTGAGCAAAGGAGGGGAGGTATGGATGAAAAAGGAAGAGTTGTGCCTGCAACATTACCTACCCTTTGGAACGGGCTCCTCTGTATGCCCCCCTCCCCTGTGCTTCCCTTCCTTTGCTTGGGTGAAATGGACACTCATGACACACAGGAAGAGGAAAAGGAACTGGATCCATAGAGTAAGTGTAGAGGCAGGTGGGGCCAGCTCCTCGTCTTCCTGCAAGTGTCTGTATTGCCCTGGGCAAAGGAAGGGAGGTACTTGGCAAAACAAAAACATGCGGCATGTCTGCCTCACAAACAGCCCTCGCCCCAGCTCAGCTCCCGAGGGCAAGGCTGCTGTGTGAACGTTCATAGGCAGTGATCCCTCACCTCCCCCCACCTCCTGAAGATGGGGCTGCTGTCTGAAAGTTCACAAAGCAGCCCCAACTTTGGGAGGCAGGAGCAGCAGTACCAACTTGTGAATCATCAAAACTGAATGTGGAAGGATACATTCACAGTGTACAGTAAATGCAATTCAAGACTGACATCCCCAATTTAGTTGTGGGATTTTTCTTACTGGGAAAATAAGAAAATAAAATACTTTACTTGGCTAATGCTAAAACTATTCAAAAATGACTAATTTGGCAGTTTTATGACCCAAAGAAGGATAAAATGATGCTTTCCAGTCTCTTTTGAATTATTTTAAACCTTGGGACTGTGCGGTATTTGAGATATATGTGTGCTTTAATATATATTTTCATTTCGTCTGAGTACAAGAGCTAAGTCCCCATAGTCTGGGGAAAAATGAGAGATAAAACATCCAATAAATAACAAATGAGTGACCGATCCCTTGAGAGAGGGAACCCAGGATAAGATACATGAAATGCCCACTCTTAATGATAAAGAAGGGCTTCCTTTTGGATTGCCCACATAGAACAAAAATTAGTTTATGCAGTCTGGCATAAACATACAATGAACAATTAGATAACCACGAGAAATCTATAAAGAAGGCATGGGTACAACAGCAGATCCCCTGTTCAGGCTATCAGCCAGCATGCCAGTGCCTTAAATCAGGAAATACTTGCAGGAACACCTCAGCAAGTGATACCGAATGAGAGATTCCCTCCTGAGCACACAAAAGACTGGGTGACTTGAAAGGCACTGAACAGACTGCTCTGGCAACACAAGATGCAGAGCCAATCTTAAGAAATGGGGCTGCAAAGTGGAGTCCATTACATGCGAGTGTGGAGAAGAGCAAACCACAGACCACCTATTACAATGCAGTCTGAGCCCATGGACTTTCTAATAGCAACACCAGAAGCACTCCAAGTGGCCAACTACTGGTCAAAGGACATTTAGTATAATACCAAGTTTTTAACTTTGGTTTGCTTCTGACACGATAAATATAATGATAGCGATCACTGACAGCTAGACATGAAAATGACTAATCCTCTTTAAAAAGTGCATATTGGCAGCCATCATCCCAACAGTAAATTGATGATAGCAAATGTAATGGACGATCAAAAATAAAGAAGCACTTTATTTTATCTGACCTGCGCTGCTTACCATTCAGCCTTCAGGCTATTATTATGAGCAGAACGTTAAAATATATCCGTTTCCCCCAAAGCATAGATTACGTATCAGGCCCCCACCCTTACTTGCCTTTTTCTCTACGCTAAAATTCCCCAAGCATGGTCATTTCCACATAGAGGAGCTGTTCCATTCTCTTGATCATTTTTCCTAATATCACAATATTCTTTTTTGGGTTATGGTGAACACAAAATATAAATAATATTGCACATGTAGTCATATTGTGGATTTTAGTAATAGCAATCAATTCCTGATGATCTCCAGCATGGACTTTTACAGCAACCAGATGAAGTGACCTATCCACCACAGTCACAGCATCTCTTTCTTGGTCAATCATTACAAGCCCTAATCAGATATATAGATATAGATATAGATATAGATGCCTAGAATGTACTGTCCAAATATCAGTCATTTAAACATTCATATGTTAAATTGCAGTACATTTGCCATTTCAAAGAAAACTCTCAGAGCTCCTCACTGACACTTCTCTGTTTCATCAAATCAAAATATTGGGGTCATATGCAAGTTTTTGAACAAGTTAAAAACTCATTCCAGTAGATGGGGAGGGGCACTGTTTACTCACAAACACCACTGTGATAACTGACAATTTATTTTAATTGATTTGTATTTATCAACCACTTATTCTTCTTCTTCTCAACTCAAGTTGCTCCTGACACACAAAAAAATCACTTATTGATCCTCTTATGACTTCATAATTTGGTCATGAATCTTTTGTAAGGGACTTTGCCAAAGATGAATGAAAAGAAAGTCTAATGATTCACTCTTATCAAAATGCTGTTGATATTTTCAAACAATTCTAAAAGATTTATGAAATCTGATTTACTTTTGCAAAACCAATGTCGATTTGTCTTCATAAATTGTTATTGATAATACTCTTAGGCAGAGTATGTTATACAAAATGGCCTGTAATTTTCTATATCCTCCTGGATCCCCTTTTCAAAGTGAATAGTACAATAAAAATATGAGCTTAGGTGCACATATCTGCCTCTCATCTTCTGCAGCGAAGACGGACACTAATAATTCATTTAACTTCCATTTAACTTCTTATCCTTCTTTAACATTCTCATCCAGCAATTCAGCTATTTCCCAAACTAATAATTGGTTTGTAGTGTATGCAAAGAATTCTATATCATCTCTTTTGATGTTATTAATAATATATTCCTCAAAATCGGTTACAGTCCTTATTGTCTGCTTGTATTTACTTTGTGTAAGTTCATATTCCCTTTTTTCGTGTTTGGGTGAAACTTCCTTTTCCTGAAGGAAGCCTCTTTTGCTCTAAGGTCTACCTTGGCACTACTTATTAATTATGGTAGGACTTTGTGGTACCTTTCTTTACCTGAGGCATGCTGTCCAGCTGAGCTTCTTTTATTGCAATTTTTAAATAATCTCCAAGCTTTGAAAGATTTCACATTCTTGAATTTTCCTTTTAACTTTCTTTTTACTAATCTTCTCATTTTAGAGAACATTTATATTTTGAAGTAGAATAATGACTGTTGGATTTTCTTGGTCAGCTTAAATTTGACAGTTCAGGGCTCAGTCAGTTCAGTGACATTTACATCTTGCACTGTGTTCTGCATCCACTGAAGAATATCTCCAGTTGGTCTCTTCTCTTTGTCAATTCTCTAACCAGTTGTTCTGCTCTGCTATCTAAGCAATCTAGACATTGGATCACTTTGCCATGGCTGGAAAATGCATTTATTCTAGACCTTGAACATTTTACTCATTTGACTATAATTCCCAGAATTCCACAGCCCTCACTGGCTAGAGTATTCTGGGAATTGTAATAAATATATCCTTTTTAACAATGACCAGAGTCACGCATGGCATTGCTACAACATTTTATCCTTTCGAATGATCCCTGATTTCATTCTCAATCTTAAGATCATCCGGAAGATTTGGATCAGGGGGAAAGTAATACATTTTCAGTGCTATAATAGTGTTGGCGCCTAGTACAGTTATCCACAATGATTGTGTCAGGGAGTCAGTCCCTTTTGAAAAGTCTAGCTTATTTGATAGTATGACCACTTTGATGCCCCCAGCATGACCTTCTTCATCTTTTCTGTAAAGTTATATGTATCCAGAGATGACCTTCACTGTGTTTCACTCTGTTCGAGCAAGTTTCCATTGTGTTTTATTTAAAAACCAAACACTCCACATTTTCTCTCTTGGCTCAGAAGCTTTTAGCATTAATATATAAACACCTCTCGAAATGCCTCTGACGTGTCCAGATTTGCCCTGTGGCCTATCAGCCTTTTTGGCAAGTTGTCATGTTTGATCTTGTATTTGGCTCCCATTTCAGCCCAGCTCCTTTTTGACCAAAGCAACAACAAAATCGTCTACATCTGCCAAAAATGATTTCACCAGAAGCTCCCCAGCCTCTGAAAACTTTGCACTTATTCTTCACCAAAATATAAAAGTGGCCTAAAAATCTTGAGGTACTGTCAGGACATTTAGGACAAATGTGAAAATCATCAGGGGTGTTAGGCGTGCACATAAACTAGGATTGCACAAATGAGACAAAATTGTACTTGAGAACATATTATGTACGATACAAGCACACAACTTCCTGTCAAGTTTGCCAAAGTGTTTTATTTAAATTATCAGTTTATGTGATGAATATTTTAATTAAACATGTCAAAATTCAGTTACACACACCATGCACTAAATCTTAACTAATATTGAGACTTTAAAAAGAACTTATTTCTTTACAGAATTACTTTTTCATCAGAAACTGTTTTCAAAAAATCTGTCTCACACCCAGTTTAAACATATGGGAAAATTTGGTCATCCACCCCAGGAAACTATTTATGTGTGTGCTTTGAAAAACAAGCTTTATTTTTACACTGCAAATTCAACAATCTCATTAGAAACATCTAAAAATCTACTATTTTATAGTTTATAGTGCAAAGTTTTAAAATTATATGGAAAAACTTACCTTTTTCTTGAGGAGGGGGACATTCTAGCCAAATATCTTGCTCCACCATTGTATCCTCCGTGGTAGTTTTTGTGGTCTCATCAAGGATGTTCACTCTTGTATATAGTTCAAGTCCTTTATGCAAACTTAATAACTCATCTCACAAGGTTTGCCCCCGCCTTGTCCTAATTACAATTGTTGTAGTCTTACTGTTTCCTCTCCCGAAATACCTGTAAAACTGGCCCAGGAACAACTCTGGTATATGTGTCAGATGTAATTGAGTAATAGTTATATATACACCCTGTTGAGAATCAAAGAATGGAGTAAGGAACTAGTGTCTCTTTTGGAACTATCATGTACATATATGTGTGTGTGTATGTATGTGTGTGCGTGTGTGTGTATTCTGTTCAGTATTAGCTGCCTAGCAGTCAATAATTCAAACTCTCCCCATCACTGTTACTTGAGAGAGATGGAGTGAATAGCACTTGAAGGGATCAGGCAAGGAAAGATTCGAATTTGAGTCCCCATTCAGCCAGGCTGCTAGATAGCCAGCATGATGTAATTGTTTGATTATTCAGGTACAACTCTGGGAGGCCAGGGCTTGAATCCTTACCCAGCCATAGAAACTCACTGGACAACCTCATGCAAAGGCAAACCCCTTCTGAACAAATGTTGCCAAGAAGCGCCCATGGTATGGTTGCCATAAGGACACCCTCAGTCCCAAATAGTTTAAAATCACTTTTTTCAGCCATGCTGGTGATAATGGGAAAAATGCAAACATACAATCTTTGAGAAACTACATAGGTGACCTGCTGCCTCATGCTATCTAAACCTTAACTGAAGTTTGCAACACTTCATCTTCATTTGTGCTGTCAAATGCCAAGTTCTGAGGATTCCCCTCCTACTGTTCCTACTGTCTGAATGTCACTGAATGTGACAATAAAGATTAAAGCATATGACCACACATAGAAAAGGAAAACACAGAGGTGTTTTGTAGCAACACACACTGCATGTCAATTAGACTGACATAAAACTGTGTAGCTCTACCCCACCACCATGCATAAAAATTGTATAAACTTATGCATGTCCACCCTGTACATCACAATTCATTTACTAACTTATTCAAAGGGTAAATAAAATCATTAGAGTGATCACATTCTTGATTGCTTTAGATCAGGGGTCCTCAAACTTTTTAATCAGGGGTCCTCAAACAGTCCCTCAGACTGTTGGGGGGTGGGGTGGACTATAGCTTGAAAAAAATGAACAAATTCCTATGCACACTGCACATACCTTATTTGAAGTGCAAAAAACATGAACAAACAATACATTTTAAATGAACAATTTTAACTAACATAAACTTACCAGGATTTCAATGGGAAATGTGGACCTGCTTTTGGCTGATGCAATAGTCAAGTTAATTAGGATTGTTATTGTGGGCCTTCAAGCCGTTTCAGACTTATGGTGAGTCTAAAGTTTAGGGCAGGGGCTGGGTAAATGACCTTGGAGGGAACTTAGTTTGGGGGCCATTGCCTTTGCATGAGGTCGTCCAGTGAGTTTCTATTGATGGGTAAGGATTCAAGCCCTGGCCTCCCAGAGTTGTACCTTAATATTCAAACAATTACATCTTTCAATGTAGGGTTCTTTCACATTACACAGTCATAACACTTTGAAACCACTTTGACTGAAAAATCCTGGGATTTGTAGTTTGGTGAGGTGTACTTAAAGAGTTCTTTGCCAGAGAGCTCTAGTGTCTACAAAGCCTGGGATTCTATAGGATATGACCATGGCAGTTATTGTGGAATCACAGTGCTACAACAATGTAGTGGGGAAAGGTCCCTTGGAGAAGATACTTACACCACAAAAAAATCTCAAGATTGAACATTTGTTTTGATAAGGTAGAATTTTTTTTCCATAATAATTTAGCACATGATTCATACATGAGTTCCAGGGTGCACTGATTACTAGAAACATCTGAAAAGGGAATTCTTATAGAAGCCTTCCTCAAAATGATATATTTTGTACAATATATATGAAAAAAGGTGATAGTGATAATAAGAGTGTTGAATGAGGAACAGGAGCACAATTCTGTACATCGCTATGAAACTTACAAGGAAAGATTGAGATTGAGCCTGTCTCCTTTTTCTCACCCAGACCCCATCTGCATTGCCAGATAATGCAGTTTGAAACTGCATTATATGGTCAATGTAAACTGTATTGAACTGCACTATATGAGTTTATGCCAACCCTATAATGCAGTTTCAAGCTGCATTATGTAGTAGTGTAGACGGATCCCTAGATTGTCACACAGTTTTTCAAAGGATAAGGTGATGACTGTTCACTCCTTGAAGCACTGCTCAAAATAGAACACAGAACCCTTAATCAGAGAGAGCACTTGAGATTCCCTTGGAAATTCTGGGGGATGCTCCAATGAAGGAGTACATTTATCAATCATAGAAACATAGAGGTAGAAGAGACCACCATCTTGTCATGCAGTAATACAAAATCAAAGCACCCTCAGCAGATAGCCATCCAGTCTCCATTTAAAAACCTCCAAAGAAGGAGGTCCACTACACTCCAAGGTAGTAAATCCCACTGTTGAACAGCCTTTACTGCCAGGAAGATCTTCCTAATATTCAGGTGGAAGCTCTCTTCTTGCAGTTTGAATCCACTGCTCTCTGTTCTAGTTTCTAGAGCAGAAGCAAAAAAAAAAAAAGAAACGAAAGTCCTCTCCATCTTCATTTTTCAAAGCATTCTATCCTTATCTGTCAAGTACAGTTGAAACAATTGAACGCATACTTCTGCCTTTATTACAACTACATCCACCATTTATACATTACCTCAATTTTGGCAGCTTTGCCATGAGGAATCCATAGTATTTATTGTTTCATTATTTTAGATTCTATTAATTAATGAAATTTCTCTTAAGGTAGCAAAATCTTGTGTTCTAACTTATTTCATTAGGAACCAGCTGTTTAAAGCCTTTTTGCAATTTCATCAGCAGTAGCAGGCTTCACTGGGTTACTTATAGAAGAGATATTTCTGACATTGTATGATGGAGTTTTCCTTAGTTTGTAATCTGTGCCTGTTTTCCATTTTGTACTTGGTTATTATATAACTATGATGATGAATCCATGGTCGTAGTTTATAAACTCATAAAGTTTATAAACTCTGTTATACGCCTGTGAAACATGGAGTGTCTACAGGCGTCACACTCAACCCCTGGAACGATTCCATCAGCGTTGCCTCTGAAAAATCCTGCAAATCTTTTGGGAAGACAGGCGGACAAATGTCAGTGTGCTGGAAGAAGCAAAGACCACCAGCATTGAAGTGATGCTCCTACGCCGTCAACTTCTCTGGACTGGCCACATTGTCCGAATGCCTGATCACCATCTCCCAAAGCAGTTACTATACTCCCAACTTAAGAATGGAAAACGGAACGTTGGTGGACAGGAAAAGATATTTAAAGTTGAGCTTAAAGCTAACATTAAAAACTGTGGCATAGACACTGAGAATGGGGAAGCTCTGGCCCTTGAGCACTCTAGCTGGAGGTCAGCTGTGACCAGTAGTGCTGTGGTATTTGAAGAGACACAAATGGAGGGCAAAAGGGAAAAATGTGCCAAGAGATAGGTGCATCAAACCAACCCTGATCAGGCCTGCCTTCCACTGGAAACCATGTCCCCACTGGGGAAGAACATGCGGGTCAAGAGTAGGGCTACTGGGTGACCTTTGGCAAGTCACACTATCTCAGCCTCATAGTAATACAAAGAAAACCCTCCTTTGAACAAATGGAGCTAAGAAAAACCTATGATAGGTTAATCACAAATCAGAAATTAGTAGAATGTACAACGAACAAAAACAAAATGGAGTTGGGGTGTTGTGTGGTTTCCTGGCTGTATCTTCAGAGGATCTGATGGTAGTAAAGCAAGTGTAGTATATATACCTGTGGAGTGTCCAGTGTGGGAGAAAATGGAGTTGATTTACATAATAAATAGCAATGAAGGGATGTTACCTCTCAGAATAAATTTCCAGCTTCAGTATAAAATCTTCATATTTGTGGCAGTTCATTGTTGAATGGCTAAATTTAATAGTCTGCAAAGTGTCATAAAAAAGCAAAGTCAATAAAAAACATCCATTATCTAAAGCGGTTATTTCTTTAACCACTTGAGGTTTTTTTTTTCAACATCAGGAGTCCTTGGAATAGTTTGAGATGTAACTGGGTATCATCACAGCATCACAAGAGCCTATTCTGAATATCTGCAAAGTCTACTCACTTTTAGGATTGTCCTAAAATGAAATATTTTTCTTATAAAATTGTAACTTATTTTCTAAACCTATATTTTAGGGGGAAATAGTACAAAATAGTTTTCTGGATACAAGGAAAACTTGTTTTCATAGGAAGGAAATGGAAAAACCATCTGAGGATTCCTTGCCTAAAAAAAAGTGTAAGACCATAGGTAACTTAAAAATGTACCTTTGGGTAGCATAGGGAAGAAGTAAAACCCCTGTGGTGTTTGTTTTGCTATCTGTGCTCCTGTTCAGAAGATTTAGCCGCACTTTCTGTTCCTGTAATAATTGGATTTTGAAAAAAATGGCTTGTGGTAGAAACATGGATCGGTGATAAAGCTTTAGTGGAGACACTTTTTGCCCATGATAACTCTTTCAGGAGAGAATTTCCCTTCCAATGGGTAGATTCCTTTCACTTCCTGTTGTCTCACCACGTCCTTAACTGTGAGTTGAATGTTTATAACATGATTGTACATGGAAGAACCATTTTATAGGAAAGAAAAAGTTTGCCATCTAGTGGCAGAACGAGAAACATTTAACTCTTAAAAAAAAAAAACATTGGTAGGGCAGATCTGTCTAGGTCAATGATGGGCAACCTTTTGCGCTTGGTGTGTCAAAATTCACCAAAAAACCTAGCATGACTTGGGTGGTGTGTCACTTCGAGAAAAAAACCCATAATTTCGCAATATGTATAGTTTGAATAACAAAAATATATAATTGTAATATATAACTGTATTTAATAAATCAAAAACTATTTACTGCCATTATTTCCATGTTCAACAATCTATGGTACCTCTTGCAGTTTCCATGCTGATTTATCTCTATTCCAGTTTCAATGTAGTCATGAATAATGAATATAATAATAATATAGTAATAAAATGATAATATACTACAATAATAATAGAATAATAATGTGCACAATTCCCATGGAGTAAATAACAAAACCACTGGACCAAATCACACCAAATTTGGCCACAAAAGACATAGTCATCCAATCAATCTGCATGTGGCAGTGTGTCAGCAAAAATGGCTAGGCGTGTCAGTGTTGACACGCGTGTCATAGGTTGGCCATCACTGGTCTAGGTTGTAATATTTATTGCAAATATTTATTTGAAAAAATAACCACAAATTCCTGTTGCCCCTATATTCTAGGAATTTTAAGTACTATTTGCAACATCCTATTTTCACTCATGTGGGTTTTAAAAAAAAATTATTTCAAGATGTATCAGAAAGAAGTCTCTCTTGAACAGCATTCTGGAGTTGGTGTTTGGGTCATGAAGTAATCATGCTGAATGTGCTGTGGAAGATTGAAGAATAACGGCATTATAGCTGATGTTGCCATGATGCAGTTCATCATTTCACGTACCTGAGCAAGTTACGCTAAGGTACTCTGGGAACTCTGTATGTTCATATTAAGCAAAGAGCTCCTATAGAGGTTGGACCACTGAATTTTATATGGTTCTGAAGCATTGGAAATTGTCACTGCTGAACAGCAGAAGTAATATCTTCAGTTTCGTTTTCTGATCTAGGACTGTGATAGCAAACTACAACTTGGATTTGAGGATATTGTGGATTTTACTGAGAAAAATAATTTAAAAGGCAATACGTGGGATTAATCTCTTGAACACTTCACCATGAACAAGAATTTGAAGTTAGGGTGGGCTAACTCTTGGCAGATTGAATTCATTTTCATTCAGTGCTGTATGAACAGCCATTTAGACATATCATCTCAGAATGCACATGTAGTTCTATACTTTGGCCTTTCTGAAAAACTGAACTGCTTTTCCTGCATTTTCGTAAAGGGATGGTAGGTGCAAACATTAGCCAGAGCTTTCTCAGTTCTATGTCCCTAGACTTTGGAACTTTTTCTCTAGCGAAGCTGGAATGGGTCTTCCTTCTGTTGGCAGACAATTTTTTTTTATTAAAACAAAAGTGAAGAATTTTAAGGAATTGTAAGAAGGTGCTGTATTATTTTAAATAGTACTGCTTTGGTAATTTGCTGGCTTTTTCAAGAGTATATTTTAAGTTATTTAATATTGTTTATTATGAATAATAATTATTTTAATATCTATTAATAGTTTAATTATAATAAAATAAATATTTTAATATTGACTTGTTATGTTTTTAATTGTTTTAATGTGTAAAACACACTGAGTCTCAATCTTGAGAAATGGAGTATAAACAAAGTACAGTAGATTATCATTTAACCAGCATCCATGGGGATTGGTAGATGATGGATATATGTAGTTTCTGGTTGCTTAGGAGTGATTATTAAAAATAGGCCTAATCAATACCCCATGCTATACCAAACTGTAAACTCTGTATTGACTCAATATTAGTATTGAAAAACAGTAAATGCAAATCAAGAAAATAGAGACAAACTTAATGTAACACAGTTACATTACACATGTATTACACAGGTATTTTAATTTTTATTACTATTATTTCTTCAATTTCTGCCAGTTGCTTGAGAGTTTTGGTTGCTTGAGTTCTGGTTAACTGAGAGTATACTGTAAACACATTGATGATGACGATGATGATCTTGTGCAATTCTCTCTTCCAACCTTGTACCACAAAGGTGACTCTTGCCTCTCTCAAATTCAACATGTTTATACTGTTTTAATTGTTTTTAATTTGCCTTTTGTTTTGTATTGTTATATTGTGTGTTGAGGCCTTGGCCTTTGTAAGCCGCATCGAGTCCTTCGGGAGATGCTAGCGGGGTACAAATAAAGTTTAATAATAATAATAATAATAACAACATGAAAACCATTACTTGGCATCAGATGTGGAATAGTCTTCAATACTTCAATACAACTCTTTTGAGTTTGTCAGTTAGCAAAGGGATTAGCTGTAAAGAGCTGCAAGAGATTATGCAACTTGAATTGATGAACATGATCACTCATTGTTCACTAACATTTGATACTTTACTAGTAACATTGGAGAAAGCATTTAGTGTTCACAGCAAGTGTGCAAGATGAATAATGTGAACTGAGAACAGTATACAAGGTAGCGCTGTTTGCAGAGATAGCTAAGATGTCATCCTGAATTTTGCTTATTAGCAGATGCTGTAGACATGATGCTGTCCTTCATCACTGCAAGTAGCTGAGATCCCACTGACAAGGTATCTGGAAAGGAGGACTGCTTTGCTGGGTCATTCATGAGATATATTCCAAAGTTAGTCTGAAAAAAAGCATACTTATAAGTCTGTAAGAACAAATACACAATTGATTTTCTACCATTAACTTATGCTTAGTAATAACTAATAATGCCCCAATTATTTCAGTCTGGGCAGAATAGCCATGATTTGTAAACATCTTTCTCATTTTCTCAGTGGTTTCAAAATGTCAAATTCTTTTCTTTTTTTTTTGGGCATGGTTTCCATGCTTTAATTGTTAAAAAACCAAGTCTTTAGCCCCTCTAGAAATGCTATTATGTGCCTTTACAACAGCACCAACACTGCTTGGGTGACTCCTTTTGAGGCACAGTCACTTGGCATGGTTGGCAAAAGTAGCTTGGCTGGACAGTGGGAGGTTTGATAGCTGCAAAGACAAGGAGGAAACCAGCAAGGTGCTAAGGATAGTTATGGCCACACATTGATATAAAAATCTTCCAGTTTCTGAAAGTGACTTGAGATAGAAAACAGAAGATATTAGTCCAATGGTCAGGATTTTGAAAATATGGAGGATTTAATTTTCTATGCTATTTAAGAATGCCCACGAGGGAGAGGGCTTTCTCGGTGGTGGCCCCCACCTCTGGAACACCCTCCCCAAAGAGATAGGGCAAGCCCCGTCAGTATTCTCCTTCCATAGGGATCTGAACCCTGGTGGTTTCAACAGGCTTTTGGAAGTGACTAACATGGAACCTCAGACTCCACCCCGGCCATCATATGGTCCCTGTTCTGCACTTTACCCACTTCCTTCGATTTTGCCTTGGTGTTAGTTTAACTAATTTTACCCTTATAGCTACTCAGCAGGTCTCAAGTGGTGTAATCCTGTCTTATGCTCCTTGCTATCAATCGCGCTTCTACTCTCGCTTTATGTTATTTTTACCCTGTGAACCCTATCCCACCTCTTACAGCCGTCATTGCCCATTGGTTGTTGAATCACCCAATGGAGATATTTAAAATTACTTTTTATATCAAATGAGCACATTGTTTTAATTTTTTATCATGTTTAAATTGTGATGTTATTATGGGATTGTTGTATGTTGTATGCTGGTATTGAATGTTTACCATGTGCAAACCGCCTTGAGTCCCTATGGGAGACAGAGCGGTATATAAATAAAGTTTTCTTCTTGTTGTTGATAGTAATGTTAGGAACATAAGAGAGGCATCAGTGAAAATTAGCTCACCATGAAAACTGGAAAGGGTAGCACCTACCCACTCAACTACACCAACCATTGAAAGAAAAGAGACATAACAGGATACCTGCTTGCCCATAGTACCTATTGCAACTTGTGGCCCTTTAGGTGCTTTGGACTTCATCTCCTAGAATTCCTGACCGTTGGACAAGCTGGCTAGGGGTTCTGGGAGTTGGAGTCCCAAACAACAGGCGGTCTACAACCTTAATAGCTCTGACCTAGTCATATATGCCAGAGTCTAGAATAGACATAACCTGCTGAAATAGCTGAGGGTTCACATTCAGAATGCCCCAACTATAAATGCATGGAATAACCTCTATGGTAGTTAATGTGTGAAACATTTTCACATGTAGGACAATGCTGAACCAATTAGCATTGGTATGAAATGATCTAATCTCTCTTAATTCTGAAGTTAAAGGCAAAGGATTTCCCATTTATAGATGGGAGAAATTGGAAGGAATCTCTCCCAGATTTAATCAAAAGATTAAATACTGTGCAAAAGGTGAAAAAATTCATGGAGAAAAGTTCAACAGATAACAATCAGAGGGGGAAAAAAGAGGAAGATCAAACATCAGATAAGCATGTGAAGTTTGTGGGTCATTCCTTGTTTATTTGTTTTGTGTGTATGTTTGCATGTATTTTGTTTTCTGTTTTGTTATTTTTCATAGTCACTTAGTTGTAGTCTTACTGTAGTAGACAGTATGCAGTCATGTAGTTTTAGTTTTTTATATCTAAAAAAACTTGTTTTATTTTGTTTTCCCCCTTGAATAAAAATTACTTCTCTCTCCCCATACACACAAACAAAAAAATAGCAAGTTTTTGCAAACCATGTTTATAAAAAAATTAAAAGACTCAAATTCAAAAATGAAAAACTAAAAAAATCATGACCCTCAGCCAGAAGGACATTTTTTCTTTTTTCTTTCTTTCTTGTGACAATGGAATAAAAGAAGATATACATGATTATTTATGAGTGCTTGAGAAGCAGTAGCTTGAAGTTGATAGGCCAACATGATTGCCTCTCTGCATGTTCATAGGAGTGTTTACTTTGTGTAAAAGGGTAGGAGAAAGAGTGTTAACAGAAAAGAACAGAGGAGGAACGTCAATAGAATAATCTATTTTGTACAGCATTTTGCTTCCCAAAGTAGTTGTTTACATTTTTTCAGAAAGCTCACAAGCAGTGCACAGCTCAGAGACTGGCAATCCTCATCAGGCAGACTTTAAACTAGGTTGTGTGGGGCAGGGTGACAATATCCTTGGGAACAGTAATTTATCAGAGCAAATAGCCAAAAGACTAAAGAATGGGTTGGACAAACAAGTACCAAGCAGCGACAGGACAATAATCTCAAATAAACAGCTAAGGGGAATGTCCCATCAGCCTAGATGTCTTTTCACTAATGCCCATAGCACGGGAAATAAGCAAGATGAATTGGAATCATACCAACTGGACAGAAGCCTATTAAGTATTCATTTATTTTATTTAACCTTGCTGTGTATAAGATTTACATGAGAAGGAGATTATCCAATTTAGACTCCACACTTGATTTCCTTTCTTCCTGAGGGAATCAATTATAGTATTGGTAAATCTAACGTTTTCTATTAATTCTCCTATAAAGTTGTTTTTTTCCAATGAAATTAATCAATAATGATGATTGTCTCTCTAAATCTTATCTAATATTACATCCTTTCTGTAAAAGTAATAATACTGGGATCCTGAATAGGGATGAATAGGAACATATAGCACACTTCCCTATGTCTGTGTTATACATGATCATAGCCAGAGATTTAAAATATTGCTAATTTAATTCTTGGTGTATTATTCAACTACCATTTATCCATTCATTTTAATACCTCCTATATATTCTATTGAATGAAATTATTTTCATTGGACAATTGTAATGCTGATGTATTTTATAGCTTGCGTGTATTGCTTAATTCTCAACATGGCAGAAATATAGCAGTGTTGATTTTGAATACTTTATTAAATTTATTTTATAAAGCTGCTGAACCAAGATGTTAAGGCAGGCATATAGACAGACCTTTAGCTATGAATGTGATAATCAGCATATATAAGGGGAGTGCAACCCCATCCAAGGCAAAGTGGTTGCCTTATCTCCAGACTTGAGAGACATTAAGACCTAAAGCTTCCACATTTTTCAGCTGAATTATTGCCATGGATAATACTATCTGCTCTGTCTCTAGTCATTGTATAACCTACTTTGTTTCCCATAGATTATTTTGTATACCAAGGCAACTTTCTGGCTCCACATCACTAGAACTGGGCACTTAAGAGCTACTGTGTTCATGGCACTAATGTACATTTGTGGAAAAAAATAGGATCTTTGTATTCTGAAGTCACAAATAGTCTTGTGGTCCATCAAGGAAGCTCACAAATTGTCATCACCTAATAAACTTTCACAGAGCAGCACCCAGCAGCCTCAGATGCTGGAGAATTATGCTTCACAATGTCTTGACCATGTGCTGGTATCAAATCACGTCTGCAACATTCTGAAGCTCTGAGAACCTTCCCCCTAAATGATCCAGACTTCCTCACTGTGTAATTTATGTAAATCACAGAATTCAGTTGACCACAGAACTAGATTGCCTGAGGGCAGAATTTTACTGTTTTATAGAAGGAACTATATTGCCTAAAGAGAACCAGCATTGTGTAGTGGTTAGAAATTGGACTGAAACTCGGGAAACTTGGGGTTAAATCCCTGCTCAACCACGGAAACCTACTTGGATACACTCTTTCAGCTCAGGAGAAGGCAAAAGCAAATCCCTTCTGAACAAAACCTGCAGAGAAATCCCTGTGATAGGTTTGCCTTACGGTCATCATGAATTGGAAACTATTTGAATGAACACAACAATTTTGCCTAATTTAAACTAATTTGCAGCCCTAAAATCATATGACCATTCCAGCGTCCTCACTTACTTAGCACATTTGAAAGAAATTCTAGGAAACAAAGAGAGTATTTAGTGATACATTTTAACAGAAGGAGGTCAGAGATTATGTTCTGAATCATAAATAATTCAAACTAGTAAAAGGTCTGCTTAAACCTTTCCTTTAAAAGGCATACCTCAGCATATTGAACTGAAGAAAAACTGCAGTGCTTTATTAGCAAAGCTAATGATATCACCAACTACTGCTTAATGAGCTCGTGGGGAAGGCTGAAGGGATGCTGTAGGATTCCCATAAATGAAGTGAAGAGTCTCCAGATTTGCTTTTGCAGAGAAGTGTGGATGACTCAGCCCAGCAATGCCTTCATCGTGACTATTGCTCATCAATTTCAAGCAAGGATAATGGTAGCCATCAATATCTGAATATACACTATGCTGCTGCAATTTTCAGCCAGTGTTGTTCACTGCTATTGGTAGACAAGAGTTCATTTCCTATAGTTTTGTCTTCCTCTTTTTGTTGGCGTAGCAATGTGAGAAATGATCAGTGAGTTAGTATACAAATAACCTTTCCAATTATTATAGCTTTGAAGTGAATCATGTAGGGAAGGAACCCAGGACTGTCAAATGAAGCAGACTCAAGTGTGTACGGAAACAAGAGCAAAACAATATAGATTTACCTTCCAAGTCTTATATATTAAATTATATCGGTGTTACACTATGAGCTGTGTCTTTGTCAAATATATATATATATTTCAAGCATTTGTTGTGAAGCATGTCTATTAAAAACTAATTAGAAGCACATAAAAGGGAAAGAAAAGCAAGCTGAGGGGGAAACAGAGAGAACAGGATTTCCCCTTGCTGTCAAATATTTGAAGTGGGCTTGAGTTTTCAAATGCTCTAAAAAATAAGACGAAATACAACCCTGCATGCATATAGAAAAATACATGACTAAAGAGTATGAGAGGAGGGGCAAGACAATAATGAAGCACTGTGCACATTTACTGAAACATATCAGAATATTGTACTATGAACCTTGTAGCTTTGCCTATAGTATCTGTTAGCAGGGGAGAACTGTATCTGTAATATTTATTTCTCCAATACACTTAAATGAAAAAAAATATCAAAAAGGTATTCTTGGAGTAAGTCATGCATATTGAAAGTATTAGAATTAACATTAATTGGTTTTCACAAGTACATGCTTATTCAATGATTTAAGAAAAGGTATTTCTATACTGACCTTTCTATCTCTGGTTGCAGCAAGGCCCTGAAAAAAATCCTTGTTTCCCTGTCCAGTTTGTTGATCGATGCAGATAACCAAACATCTATGACATGGGCCCATAACCTGAAATTTGCACAGAAAAGTCTCTGAAATAATTTACTCCACTAGAAGAATAATGCTATTTGCTCTCTTGTCATCCCATTCTGCTTTTTTCCACTCCATTTTCTCACACCTACATAGTTGAACAGTTCTCCTTTTCATCCTTTCTTTTTCTCAATTTAAGTCCTTCACTAAATCTGTCAGTCTCCTCTCTGCTTGTGACATCCTCACCTAAGGGGGCAACAGCACTTCTACAAGGGAGGCACTAGGGTTCTTTCTTCAGAAAACAGCTGCTATCTTATTTGAGATAGAGCCACCTACCATGGATGAAGGCAGCTATCGCTCTATAAAAAAAGTGTCACCACTGCACTTTCTGGGAGCGCCTGGTGGGAAGGGACAAGTAACACACCCTGAGGCCAAGGATGGAATAAATAGTTGCTGACACTTGGAAAATGCTCACCATATCATGGAATGGCTGTGGCACACCATGTCAATTCAACAACTTGCATAGTCAGTTCATACACACAATAATACACATTTCCTTTTGGTACATTATTTCCTAACAACTCTCCTGTAGGATCAGCTATCATTTTTTCCAGCTTGACTTTTTTCTGGAAATACACCTCTTACCTTCCCAGCATGCTTTATACTATTAAAATACATCAAATTTGTACCTTAAAATGAAGGGAACCAATAGTAATCTCTTCCCATAGGTCTTCTTCAAATGGCTCATTTGTGCTGATGACAATATTTGCACGAAAGCGATGGATGAGATCCTGCAGGACAAGCGAATCGCCAACTCTGTTCCATAGAAGCAAAAAAGAAAAGATTATGGGCTAACACAAATGACTTGATTTATCAGTCCAGTACATTCCTCAGTATAATAAAGACAGAATTATATTTATAAGACCATCTTATCACTTGCCTGAGGGGTGTTATTGTATTTGGGCCACTTGATTCTGGAGATGAGCTAACCACTCGGATGAGATTTGAAGTTCAAGAGAATAAGGTTCTTTTCAGCTGGTTTGGTTATTTCACCTTGAGAAATAACCAAACCAGCTGATAAATATTAGAACTGGACTTAGGGTTTCCAAATTTAGGAATGTAGAGACCATTTTTCTATGGATAGGGGAGATGGGAGAGGGAGTGAGTCTAAGAATGTTTTATCTTTATGCACATCTATCCAATCACTGGGCTTTGAAACAGTGGGAGCTCTGACTTTTGAAGAACATTTCTGTCATCATAATGCTGTCATGGTTCAGGATTTTAAAAGTCTTAAATTTATTTTTAAATGCATTCCTTAGTCCCTGTACATATGGTTTTGTTTTGTTTTTGACTGATGATACCTCTACAATATATGCCATTTTCGTATAAATGGCCTCAAAAGCATGAAAGAGAAGAGGAAGCAACTAACTCTGAAAATCTTCAAAAAGCAGCTAGATAGCTACCTACTGGAGATACTCTAACTAGGTTTCCTATACTGAGTGAGGAGCTGGACCTTATGACCTATGGGAACCCTTCCAACCTCATGATTCCAACACTTTCTTTCCTTACAAAAATATTGGGGGGGTGGGGGGGGGGGGCTCTTCTTATCAATAAGTCATTACATTCATCCTTGCCAAAACTTGCAAGTTTGTGACATGCTATATATCATTTTCAAAATAATAGCTGTTGCCTACAAGAAACTCAGTAAAATAATCTACAGATACTCTTGTTGATAGGTTGCAGAACCTAACTAACACTCTTCTCCAGGTGTGTATGTGTGCATGTACACACGTATGAATGTTTGATGTCATCAGCAGCTTCCAAATGTTAATATATTTCAGTTTCTGTATCATGCAATTTCCTGAGAATACTCTATATTCCAGTTCTATCACTCCTTTGATGAAATCACTATCTGTTCAATTCTATATTTACTTTATGCCCCACCTTTCTCCAGAAATGAGAGAAAAAGCAACTTACAACAAGATACAGTACAACTCCTGCAGGACCAGTGCCTGTGGTTTCATTTACCAGTAGCTAAATTTGTTGCCTCTAGCAAGGCACTCCAAGAGATTTTATAGTATGGGTCTGCTGTAATTTGACTATAGCCATGCTGGACTATCTAGCAATGCCTAGAAAGACACCCTCTATAGGCATTTCCTAGGTCCTCCAACATGACTCTATGCTATGTTTCTGCTGGAAGTTTTTCATGCAGTAGACTTTGTTATTTTCCATTGTTTCATGCATCCACATTAAGTTCTGGAATGTATCCCCCATAGATACAAGGGTTGTGGTGTATGGCTAAAATCCTGATAATAAAAAGTGTTAAAACAATCACATTAGTTATTTTATTAAAATTACTACTTTAATATAGTATAAAATAATTTAAACCCCTTAAATATGGATAGAGGTATTACAAACAACATTAAAAGACCTTTCTGTATAACCAGTTGATCAACAAATGCTGGTGGAAGAGAGCAGAGACAGGGCCAGCCTCCCTGGAAAGTAATTCCACAGAACTACTTATTAAAAATCAGATATTATTCCGTTTTCTCAGAGGCATCGTGCAAGCGTGGAGAAGAGCAAACCATAGATCACCTATTACAATGCAGTCTGAGCCCTGCCACATTCACAGTGGAGGACCTTCTTATAGCAACACCAGAGGCACTCCAAATGGCCAGCTACTGGTCAAAGGGCATTTGGTATAATGACAAGTTTTTAACTTTGTTTGTGTTTTCAAATACATTACAACTGTACCTTTGGCTTGTTTCTAACATGACATGATAAGAGGCATTATAAAATAATAGTTGCATTTTTGAAGCAAGATTTGCTGAATGGACAAAATAATTCTTAAAGCTAGTTTCAACCGGATTATTAATATTCAGAACAATGTATTCTTCCCAAGGGGGAAAAACATTACAATATATATAATGTGCTTGTATGTACATCTGTTAGTCAATAATTAAATAACAATGAAGAATATATGGAAATAATTTAGGTAAATAAGACTGAGTCACAAATAACTAAGTAGTTCAATATGAATTAGTCATCAAAACTGTTGAAATTTATTATACAAAATATTAATTAATTCATAAAATACAGTTTATTTTATTAGGAATTATCAGAGAAGACAGAAATAAAGATAAACTACAATAAGTATTAATTTATTAATCCACTGTTTTAAGAGACAACATTAAAAATAAAATTTTGTTAGCAATTAGTGGGGAGAAAATGACGTTACTGAAACAATCTAACTTTCTCCCTCAGTTCTAGTACTTCACAATTAATCAGGAAGAAATTAATAAAATGCATTTATCCCAATACATCATTTATTTTATTAAATAGGAAATAATCACAAATAAAAATTAATGTATTGAATTGATTACATAGAAACAAGTAGAGATAAGTTCCATTAAGTAATAAAATGTTGAAACAATCATATTTTTAGTGACTGCTTATGGATTAAGAATGTAAATCTATCCTATAAACACTCAGACAGAAGATTTGGCCCCATTAATAATCATCAGTAAAATATAAATAGGATTGTCTAATAAAATTACAGGAAGGACGGGTTTCTTTTTTAGTCAGGATGCTCTTATTAATAGTTATTTGGGGTAAACACAACAGCTGTTGAGGTGATTCCTAATCAGGTTTAACAGGCTTCATGCTTTAGAAAGATTTTTTAAAAGTACTTTTATGGGAGGAAAACTTGAGTTAGCCGTTTAAATTATGCTAGTGATTTTCATTTGTTACTCAGAAGATTACAACAGGTTTAATTCATCTAAGTCTAAATTAACTGAACTGGCCTTTCATGCAATCTAAGGTGTTTTGTGGGGGGGGGGGGGGATCTGTATCTGGAAAACCAAATATTACTATATTTACTATAATTTATCTTTACAGTTTTGCAGTCAAATATCATCCACTAGAGTTCCTCTGTTTTCCCCTCATGGTTGGGAAAATAAGTGATCATCTATCCTGCTCCATTCTTTCCTACAGATATTTTCAGAGCTCTTCCCAATAACATGTTCCCAAAACATCAAATTGGATAGCGGTTTGGGTCCAGGTTATTTGAAGGACTGTTTCTCTTTCAATTAACCTGTTCAAAATCTACAATCCTCTGGGGAGGGCCTTTTCAAATGTGTTTGGTGGGAACTAGGGAGAGGACCTTTTCAGTGGCTGCTCCTACTTTGGAATTCCTTCCCAAGAGAGACCAGGAGGGCCACATCCCTGTTTGCCTTTCGCAAACAAGCAAAGACATTTCTTTGTCATCAGACATTTGCAGGAGGATAAGGAGCACACTGCTGGGGAGGCTGGAGGTGGGAGTTGGGGAGAATATTCAGTTTTAAATGTAATTTTAATTGTACAAATATTTTTATTAAATCTTAACTGTATTTTAACTTGTATTCAAAACACACATATTGAATAGTTTTTAATTATTTTTAATTTTTGTAATCACCATATTTTTAAATTTATTGAGTTGTGTCATGTTATTGCAAGCCGCTTTGGAGTCCCCATGGGGAGTGATGATGATGACAGTGGTAATAATAATAATAATAATAATAATAATAATAATAATAATAATAATAACAACAACAACAACAACAACAACACTGGGCTATACTGCTATATCATTATAAACTAATTTTTGCCAAACCTGGACTGGTTCCCAAAGGGTTGTTGTATATTTTCCGGGCTGTATGGCCATGTTCCAGAAGTATTCTCTCCTGACGTTTCGCCCGCATCTATGGCAGGCGTCCTCAGAGGATAGCTGCCATAGATGTGGGTGAAACATCAGGAGAGAATACTTCTGGAACATGGCCATACAGCCCAGAAAACATATAACAACCCTGTGAGCCCAGCCATGAAAGCCTTTGACAACACATGGTTCCCAAAGCTTAATATAGAATAAATGACACTGATTCAACAATTCCCCACTTACAAAAAGGAATGTACAGGTTAACACAGGAGTTCTCAAACCTTTTCAGATGTGGAGCCCTTTTTGAAGGAAAAGTTTCTTGTGGAGCTCAAATAAACATATAGTACATATATCAGACATGGGCAAACTTTTGGACACGGGGGCCGCATTGCATTTTAAAATTTGACAGATAGGCTGGGCTAGTGACAGATAGATGGAGAATGTTTGAACTTCCACCATCAAATAACGAGACCAAACACAGGAAAAATGGTTCCAAAGGGCCATTTCCTGACCTATTTATTAAAAGAACTTGGAATAACCTGTAAAGGGGGGAAAAAACCCCATTAAGGGGAATCAATCAGTTAAATATAACTCATGGGTAACTACCTAGTGAGCCTTGTCCCTGGGCCAGGTGTTACTACCTTTGAACATCTCCAAGGGCTTGCGTGCACCAAGGATCCTGAAGGCCAACCAAAATTCTTTGAACCCTCTTCTGCTGCCTCCACCAATGGGCCCTGTCTTTCTTTACTGTGCTTCGGTGGCAGTGTTTCTGGTGGTGCATGTATCCGCTGTGGGGGAGCAACCAACCAACCAGTGCCTCCTTCCCCGTCACCATGTCCGTAGAGGGGAAGGGGAGGGGGGCAAGGAAGCATGAAGCCTATGAAAGTGCTTCATGGAGTTCTAAGGGTTTCACGGAGCACACTTTGAGAACCACTGAGTTAACATATTGAGAAGTGCATGAATGCATACATGAAATAAGGCCTGAATAGAAAGAGTAGGACATTGTATTTTCCCCAATAGCTTTCCATTCCTCAACCATCCCAATGGGAATGTTAGCCCCAGTCATGATCAAAAGAGGAGTGTGGGTTGGCAGTGAGTGAGAAGGGCAAGACTTTGATTTGATCAATCCAAAGGCCTCTCAATTCCCATCAGAGATTGCAATTTAAACATCTAACTCAATTCCTGGCATTGCTGCCCCTACAATGTCATCCCTCTCCCCTCCTAGATTGACATTGGAGTCTTTTCTAGCATGTTGTATGCTCTTACCATTGCACTCTGTATGTATGTATGTAAACATCACTGAATTTAGTGGAACCTATGACTGAGTAGACATATCTAGCATTAAGCTATAAAACTCCAGCTCTTTAACATTAATTTATGTGACCAGGAATCATTTAACATCACATGATACTTTCTCCAAATAATGGATGTGTCACCCTAACTTCTTACATTTCAGATATCACATTTCCTGTACATGTTAGTCATAGCTCTGACTCTATTCAGTAACCAAGAACAACATGTTTTTGTTTACCACAAAAATATCATTGTATATAATAGTACAAATTAAACTGTCTTCACATTTTAACATATATCTCTGGTTCGATAAGGGCCAGAGGCTTGCATTTTCAAGCATGAAAGCTGAGAATACATACATGTTAATAGTGTAAGTAGGCACCCGATGGAAGGCCTTGAATCTAAGGAATAGCCTAGTTATATGTCACAGAGTTAGAAGAAATCACATGGGCCATCTAGTCCAACCCCATGCCATACAGAAAAAGCACAATCAAAATTCCCCTTACAGGTGGCCATCTGTTTAAAAGTCTCCAAAGAAGCCTCTGCCACACCCAAAAGCAGAGAGTTCCACTGCTAAACAGATCTTATGGTCAGGAAGTTCTTCCTAATGTTCAAGTGGAATCTCTTTTCCTATAATTTGAACCCATTGTGCCAAGTTCTAGTCTCCAGGGCAGCAGAAAACATACCTGCTCCCTTTTCCTTATGACACCCTTTCCAATATTTACATATGAGTATCATGTCTCCTCTCGTCAATCCTACTTAAAGATGGTAGTTGCATAAATGGCATTGGTAAACTTGCTTCCTGCCTTCGAGGGGCAGGTTTCAACTTCAGCGCCATGGTTGTTCATGCAAAAGATCAAAACACATAACTCCACAGGAATGTTCAGTTACATAATAGGAAGCACTCACCTTTCAACAATGTGATCTCTCAATGTTAAAACACTTGTTCTGTTTATCAGGAGGTACTGTGCCTCGTTTACTAAAGAGAGTGACGCAGCTACAGCAGATGCTTCTCCTGAAACATATACAATGTAAGATTATAGGAACCATAGCATAAAGAATGTGATCTACCATATTTCCAATGTCTCCCAGGGATCAGATATGTATATTGTAGGCCAATGATATTGTGCAACTGGGACTTGTATAAATGTTCCATGCGTGCCCTTTCATGCTTACACATGTGTTTTATATGTGTACATTTTCATCTATTTCATCTTCATATAAGAAGACAAATAATTACAATTTTCTCTCTGCTGCAGGAAAAAAAGATAAAATTTTTTCCACTGTATTCTCTCTTTATTGAACTGCTTCACAGGAATTATCAATGGTAAAAAACCTATTTTCCATGCAGAAAACACATTATTTGCACAATAAACTGTATTTTACATACTGGAAATACATTTTCTGCACAGAAGCCAGGAGGAGAACATTACACAAAAGAATCACAGAGTAATTCATTTGCAACACTTTGGAACATTCAAATATTGCACCAAATTGTCACTGGTCTACATTTATTCATGCCAAGATTTCCTGACAGTCGAAAAACCAGTTTTTCAAAGTGGAGATGAATGATTATGGAAATTATTTACAACCTTAGTGCTGTTCTATTTACATATAACAACCAGAATCCTCTTGGTGACATATGCTGATGAAACTGAGAGGTATGAGATCTTAAGTACTTTTATTTAAGTATTGTTAAAGGAAATATTCAGTATGATATATTGGTCTGAGTGTTGGACTAGGACTTTGGGAGACAGGGCTCAAATCCCTGCTCAGTAATGGAGGCCCACCAGGATGGCCTTGGGCACGTGATGCCCTCTCAAATTTAGAGCAAAGCAATGGCAAACCTCCCCTGAAGAAATCTTGCCAAAGAAAACCCTGTGATAACTTCATAATAATCAGTTGACTGGAAGGCATGTAACAACAACCAACACATATATGAAGTGGATCTAGAAATGATGATGATGATGTGTGTGTGTGTAGAATACATACATGGCTTGCTTTGGCCATTGAGGCCAGGCTATAGGATATAGCAGCACAGGCTTATTTTTTTAAGAATTCTGTAGGTTCCTCTGCCTAAAAACACAACAATGGGAATTCGTGATCTCTCTCCTTCCTTCTTCTAGGAGAAGTGACATTGAAATGAATTATAGACATAATTAATTGTAGACAAACTACAATAGACAGTACAAAATCTTCATGTGCAAATTTTTACCCCAATGAGAATCACAATCAGAAAGTGCTGGAAAAGATTTCAGAAGGTGATGAATTCTCCTTTGTCTGAGGTCTTAAAATAGATATTGGATGGCTACCTCTCATAGAATCATAGAATCACAGAGATAGAAGAGACTACAGGGACCATCAAGTCCAACCCCCTTCCATGCAGGAAAAGCACAAAGTATCCTTTAACAGATGGCCATCCAGCCTCTGTTTAAATGCTTCCAAAGAAGGAGCTTCTCCACACTCCAAGGCAGAGAGTTCCACTGTTGAACAGCTTTTATAGTCAGGAAGTTCTTCTTAATCTTTTTGTGGAATCTCCTTTCCTGTAATTTGAACCCATTGCTCTGAGTCCTAGTCTCCTGGGCTGCATCAGCAATGCTTTAACTGTGGCAGATTCCTGCACTGGCATGGGGATGGAGTAAATAGCCTCTGTGGTCCCTTCCAACTTTGAGTCCCATGAATTTTTACATAATTACTAAATACACAAAATACTGATAACAGAAACATTGAGCGTAGAAGTGAGAGGATAAGAAATATCAGCAAACTACATATTTAGTACTGGGCCTCTGGCCAATGAGACATGTAGTAGCTGCAACAATTGAGCACTTGATAATCTAACTTACTGAGTATTTATTTTGTAATTTTAATGCTTCCCTTATCACTGCAGCCATTTTGTTTATGGGCTTTGAAACATATAAACCACGAAGTCTTCATATTTGCAGCACTAGACTATTTCTTCTCTAGCATCCATGCAAGATATATACCCTTTTCATCTTTCTTATTAGCATTCCTTTTGAAGTCTGAATTCTGCCTGATGAGGCGGCACTGCCGGCCAAGAAACTCAGAAAACCAGTCAGCTACTCTTCTTCCACAGTCATATGTCTGTACTCTGGAAGGGAATAAAAACACACAAAGGCACTCTATTTAATGGTTAAAAGTAATGTAAGCTTGGTGGCAATGTATAATTAGATATCTGTTATGCCTGCTAACCAGAAATTACACCAGCCATTATAACAATTTTAAACTACAATTTTAGTAATAATACATGCACCCGGACTGTTTTCTACCTTCTACTAGGTATTCCTGGCTTTCCTTTTGCACCCTTCCTGGTGTGTGTATGTTTATGTTCCACTGTGGATTGTTTCTCAGTGCTATGTTTGACTTATTTTCTAAAGAAAACAGCAAAAGAACAGTTGTGCAACAGACTCTTTAATCTATTATTTTGTTTACATGACCCAACAGGGTTTCTTGGTTCTTGGTTTCTTGGGTTTCTCTATTCCAAAACATTACTATATTAATTTTCTCAGAAGAACAATTATAAAAATTGATTCAATATCATGACTAATCATGCAAATAAATATATTAATAAACTTGGTGCCATTTTTAATTTTATTGATGCTAATTATTATTAATATTATTATTAATATTGATGCTAATCAGCAGACTCCTCAATATCTGGCACTCATGCCAAATACCTTCACTGGTGATAAAGGTATACGGAGAAGAGTGTGAATTCAAGGTATTCAAGACTCTTTGACAATCTGTCCCAGTTTGAATGCAAACATAATGCTGTTACTTGAGAACAGAATCAAATGTTTTTGATCACTTCCTTGTGGTTGAACCAACAGAAGAGGGGGAAGATATAGAATCACAGAATTATAGAGTTGGAAGAGACCTCATGGGCCACCCAGTCCAACCCCCAGCCAAGAAGCAGGAAAATTGCATTCAAAGCATCCCTGACAGATGGCCATCCAGCCTACGCTTAAAAACATCCAAAGAAGGAGCTTCCACCACATTTCGTGGCAGAGAGTTCCACTGCCAAACAACTCTCACAGTTAGGAAGTTCTTCCTAATGTTCTGCTAGAATCTCTTTTCCTGTAGTTTGAAGCCATTGTTCCACATCCTAGTCTACAGAGCAGCAGAAAACAAGCTTGCTCCCTTCTCCCTATGACTTCCCCTCACATACTGATACATAGCTATCATGTCTCAGCCTTCTCTTCTGCAGGCTAAATATGCCCAGCTCATAAGTCGCTTCTCATAGGGTTTGTTCTCCAGACCCTTGAGCATTTTAGTTGCCTTCCTCTGGACACATTCCAGCTTGTTGACTTCTCCCTTCAATTGTGGTGCCGAGAACCGGACACAGGACAGAACCCTGCAGCACTCCACTTGTCACTTCTTTCCAGGATGAAGAGGAAGCATTGATGAGCACCCTTTGGGTTCGTTAGCTTAACCAATTACAGATTCACCTAACCATAGTTTTGCCTAGCCCACATTTGACTAGATTGTTTACCAGAATGTCATGGGGGACCTTGTTAAAAGCCTTACTGAAATCCATCCACGGCGTTCCCTCTATCTACCCAGCTTGTAACTTATCGAAAAAAGAGATCAGATTAGTCTGGCAGGACTTATTTTTGACAAGTCCATGTTGACTATTAGTGATGACAGCATTATTTTCTAAGTGTTTGCAGACTACCTCCTCAATTATCTTTTCCAGAATCTTGCCTGGTATCGACGTAAGGCTGACTGAACGGTAATTGTTTGGCTTGTGCTTTTTCCCTTATTAAAAATAGGGACCACATTTGCCCTCTTTTCTGCTGGGACTTGTCCCATTCTCCAAGAACGCTTAAAGATGATTGCCAGAGGTTCTGAAATAATTTTTCGCTAGTTCCTCTATACTCTTGGATGTAATTGATCTGGTCCTGGGGACTTGAATTCCTGAACAACTTGTTTTCCTATTTGGGGTTGGATTTCCCTTAATCCTTCGTCCACTCCATGTTGCTGAGGTTGAGGATGGCTTTCTTTTTGTGAGAAGACTGACGCAAAGAAGCATTAAGTAGGTCTGCCTTTTCCCTATCCCCTGTCAGCATCACCTCATCTTCTCTCAGAGGCCCTATTGCCTCCTTGTTCTTCCTTTTTCTACCAACATTAAGTAAAGAAGCCCTTTTTATTGTCCCTGGCAAGCCTGAACTCATTTTGTGCTTTAGCCTTGCAAACTTTTTCTCTACAGGAGTTGATTATTCATTTGAATTCTTCTTTGGTGATTTTTCCTGTTCCGTCCCCCAGAGGTTTGATTTGCATTGTCCCATAGTTGTAGGAAATAGCACCCTGATAGTTAATTATTAACAGAGGTTTGCAAACCAGCCTGCAAGCCTTTGCTGCTTTCGGCTGCAAAAGTATCCTTTTGTTCTTGGGACCGCCCCTTTTTCCTGGGGATGAAATCTCCATTTTGAGAAGCATTTTCTGTCTTTTCACTGAAGAGAAAAGAACTCAGATGTGCTTGTGTGGTCAAGCCAGGCCAGCTCAGACAAGCCATCGTAAGTACTAGCCTCTGCCTTTAAAACTGGTTCTGAGTTATATAGAGAAAGACCTGCTCTTTCTAAAAATAGTAACTCAGCACTGGGGCAGAAAGTATCCCAGGATTTTTCTGCCATTGGAAGAAGCTCTAACCACTTCGTCTCCAAACTAACCTTGAGTTTAGATAGGGAAATACCAGTTCTTTCTAATATAGCAACTCAGGGTTAGGGTAAAGAGCATCCCAGGATCTCATCACCTTTGGAGGAAGTTAACCCAGCAGCTAAAAGGAAAAAACCAAGGAACATTTGCATGATTTTATAAGTTGACTGTTTGTATTCGTAACCTCAACAACTTGTGCCAAGCCTGTTAAGAACTTTCAGAAAATAAAACTTTTGTTTGATGTTCAATTTGGAGTGGCCTTAGTTGCTGTGACTCCTGAGCTTCAAAATAAGGCCCCCACAGTCCACCTGACAAAGAAAGGAGCACATCTTAATGTCAACCAAAGGGTGCCTGGGTGTGAGGGCACATTTCCCCTTTTCCACTTCTTGAGACCATTCACATAGTAATACATCACAGTTCAGAGCTATAGCCAAATATTATTTTCCCTCACTAATACTCATAAGAAGTGTTTATAAAAATCACATCTGTGATTTCCTGATACCCTTTCCTTCTCACCTGTGTGAGCAGACTTTGCTTAGACAGATTTCATTTTGGCTTCCACTCTTTTCTTCTAAGGATACAGATATTGGATCCATCCCTATATGGAAAAGCACAGGGAAGCATTATTCATGCCCTCATTTATGAGGCATACTCATATAATCCAGGATAGGTGATTCAATCGTGGAAGCAAATCACTCTTCTAAGCTTTCATAATGTTAAGATTCTTCATTCAGCACCTGGGAATGCATGTGCTCTTTGATGGATTTGGACTGCAAGCAGATCAATTTACAGACATTCAGTATTGTTTATTCAGAAACCATGAAACACCTGTTACAACAATACTATTTGAACTTCCTACTATCTATATTTACTGCTATACATGCAACCCATGTCTGTGAGCAAGAATTTCTCGACTATAGCTTCCATAATATTCAGTAATACAATCAGCCCTCCATATTTGCTGGGGTAGGTGCACAGAACCCTGGTGAAAGTGAAAGGCTACAAATAACAAAACTGCTTTTTTTTTTTTTACCAGAGAGACACCTCTCTAAGAATTTCTAGGTTCTCCAACATGACTGTATGGTTGAATTCTGCTGGAGGTTGATCAAAGAATTGCACCAGGAGACCTAGCGATTCCTAGAGAGATGTTCTGTCTAGGTCCTCCAACATGACTGGTGAAAGATGACCATAAATTCACACTGGAAGACCTAGAGACACCTAGAGAGGACATTTTAATCAAAACAGCAAAAGTCAAGAACACAAATATGGAGGGACAACTGTGCCTTGAAAATCTCTGTATACAGAAGCTGAGTGCAGATACCTTGCTGATAAATTTGCAAGTTAGGAGTCGGTACTTCTTCTGAATAAATGTTGCCAAGAAAATTCTATAATGGATTCACCCTAGGGCTACTATGGGTCGGAAATGACACAAAAACAACAACGAACAACCTTCTCTCTTTCTTCATTGGAATTTGTAGTTACACATACTGGTCATGACCATAATTACTTTTGATCCTGAAAGAATTACTCTAATTTTATCATTCTTGCATTTTTCATACCTTAAGAACCCAGCAGATGAGAGGCAAAATATTTGCATTGGCTTTTAAGTTCTCTTCTAATTGCTACATAAGCCAATAAACTCTTCCTCTCTGATTTCTTAATATTTTACTAAGTTTTGACATCCAGAATAAAAATCTTTTCAGTCATTACAGAAGAAATGTCACAAATATCTGATCTTGGCCAGGGTTTTTCCTTTTTCTCTTGTTCTTTAAATTTGTACCATCTAGCCTGAGAAAAGATTCTGGAGAACTGGAAAACCCACATTTGTGGGATTTCAGTGTTTCTAATAAATGTATTACAGAACTTTGTATTCTCCTCCTACATATGGACCAAACTGCTACTTATGGTTTATTTTGGTTTTTCTGTTTTTCCACAAACTTCTTGTTAGAACATGTAAAAATCCATTGGTGAGTGTGTTAACTGAAAATGCAAAGCATGAAACTTTGGTTGGGTTACACCCAGGGAGCTAATTGAGCCTGGGAGTTTTTGGCAACAATTACATATAGTTTTATGTGCAGGAGCTTACCAAGAGAGGTTTGCTTCTGGGCTTCTTGAGGAAGGCCTTTTACATGGACACCTAAGGACTATTTGAATCTCTCTGAACTAATATTATGTGAGTCAATGCAATTGTTCTTATGACTGTATATAAGTTGCTCTGCATTTTGAAGAGTAAACTTCTTGTTCTTTACTGAACATCTGTGTGGCAAATCTTTTATCTGGCAAGACTGTGTGGATGGGTCAAACGTGAATTATGTGTGATTTTTCATTCCACCACACTTCTTTCTCTCTTATTATTTCTTCCCTCCTTACTCCCTTTCTTAGGTCTTTACCTTTCTCCTGCTTAAGTTCAAATCACCAGTGTGAAATTATCCCTCTCTTTCATTCTCACCTGTCCTGTTAGTTTATACAAACTGCCTCTAAGTCACTGTTTACAAGAGAACCAGATGTAGCATCATGGGAATGTAACATAAAACCATTAATGATTACAAGAAAGGAGGGAAGAGTTCACTCAAGAGGAAGTTTGCTAGAAGAGTTACATACTTCTGTGGCAAAGTGTTGATTAACTGAATTCCAGTTGAGACTAAATCTAATTGCTAGTTTCAGGTGGAACTTAGTTAATAAACACTTAAGTAAATTCCATTAATTCAATGGACCTGATATAGTTGGGAGGAATGACTAGGTGAGGGCAATGATTTTTAGGGAGTAGCAATTAGAACTACATCAGGTTAAAATAATATAGCTAATGTAGAGAATTACATTTTGAGGCCTGCAGGTGGCTCCAAATGATATTTTTTAAAGGATTTAGCAATGGTTTGTGTAGCTTTGGTTCCCACAGCACATTTGCCAGTATGCAATTTCAGCTTTTAGTAAAGTTATACCCTGCATATATTGATACTGGCACACATTTACTGCAGCCATCATAGCTACTGCCTATAAAAAAACAACTTTATAACACCTCTGTAATTTGAAATAAAAGGAAAATATGGGCTTTTTAAAACAGACTGCAAAGAGGGAAACCTATTGTAATAAACACATGCCGTATTCAAATGAGAAAATACAAATGCCTGGCATTAAAATATGTGTATCATTTAGGAAAATATCAGGCATGATCATTAGACTGGAATACACATATAGCTCCTCCCCCTTCAGATTTATAAAATAAAAACAATCAGCAATACTTGTTCTGGCAATATTTTCCTACCTTAAAATAAAATGAACTGAGGAAATGTAGAAACTGAAATCATTTAGAGAATAAAATAAAAATATGTTATTGGACATGGATAATTGAAAATAATCTTCCATAGCAAAACAAATTATTTTTGCCATCTGGGTACTTAGGTTTATCAAATAATTTCACATGAACATTACAGTCATTAAGAAACAAATCAGCATAGCTGGACAAATTCTCCAAATATTTCCATTAATGGTATGTTTTGTCCTTACAGTTTAGCATAGAAATTTTGCTAAATTTTATCACAGTTCCCATCTGTATTAAATATCCTCCAAAGCAGTAGAGAAACTGGAAGATGAAATCATGTGTGGGAAATTACGTTATGTACTTGAGTAATGGATTTTCTTTGGGATTTATTCCAAATCTTAAAGAAGCTCCCTAAGATGCCGAACCTGATCCTTCAAACAGGTTTATCACTTTGTTTGAGGCTGGATCTACATTGCCATATAATCCAGTTTCTGATCCCCTATTATCTGCTTTGAAACTTGATTATAAGACAGTGTAGACTCATATAATCCAGTTCAAAGCAGATAATCTTGGATCAGATACTGGGTTATATGGCAGTATAGATCCAGCCTGAATGTTTAACATTCAGTTTAAAAGCTGGAACACATGCACTGCCTCACTGACATGAGAGTCACCAGGCAAAATGTTTTAAGAGTAACTCCTGCTGTTTTTCAGAATCATTGGCCTGTTACCACATACACACAAAATACACTCTCTTTTAATCCACCTTTTTACATTAACACCTCTCATCATCTGTTCATCTGAAGAACTGGAAAGCAGCTTTCTAGACACTGAACACCAATGCTTCTCATTTTAATGTATTAAGATTTGGAATTGGAGGAATCTTGGACCCATCTGTAACATTTCTACTTTGATAAGCTATCTTCTTTTTGAAATAAGCACAAAAAGTTCCAATAATATTGAAAGCAATAAAGCAATAAATTAGAAGCAATAAAGTTTGTAATGGACAAAAGGGTTGGCAACTTTTTATTGACTAGTGTTTGCTAATCTCAAAGGAATAAAAAGAATGTTAAAAGTCCATTCCAAAGTTCTTGTTCAAGTCTTTGAGAAAGGAGATAGGGAATCTAGAAGACAATTTATGTTTTGAACAATCAAAGGAGTACAAAGATGATGGGATGAATGATGATGATAATGATGAGATGAATCAAAAACTGCAAGATGTGGATGTGTTTGAACAGAAAAATATAGTGTCAGGGGAGGGAAAGGGAATGAAGACTGTCATACAAGATGGGACATGACATTAGATGAAAAGCTTAATAAGCAGGTAGATGAAGATCAGCCTAATACAACTGAGAATGTTGAAGATATGAAGATCATGTTCAAAAATATTGAAGCTGTGATGAAAATATCTGCCGTGGGACAAAGAAAATATTGAAAACATGTTTAAAAAGTGGGGATTAAAATGGGAAAATGGTGTGGGAAAGCATATTTAAAATATGTACTATTAAATGTGAGGTCTCCACTTCAATCTGCATTTTATTAAATTGTAGGGAGAATGAAGTAGGGTTAATTTCATTTGAGACTTGAGAGAGTGATTATTAAAATACTTTACTGATATTCTACTGTTAGAATTAAAAGGAGAAAAGACTTTTTGATTTAATTGACATTATATAGACATATAAGACTGAATTCTTATATTATGTCTGTATAATGGGAAAAAGTGATTTTAGCAATAGAAAAGGAGTTAATGTAATGGTGTCAGAATAATAGTTAACGGGTGTGTTAAATTGTTAATTCTAATTCTTAAACAAATTTTAGGATTATAAGAGTTTGGAAGAATGCAAGATTGTTTCTTTTTTGAATAGAAGTAATTATTATTATTAATACTAATGGCTAGATATTGGAGTTAACCTTTTACTAACCTTCTGTAGGAGAACTATTTAGTATAGCAAGCTACCATTTATATGTCTATTTACATCATTGATATACTATTGAAAAAAGTGTATTTTTTTGTTTTATCTTTAAAAAGATGGAGAAGGCTTAATTAGAATTTAGTGATGGTAGTTATGGAAAAACTTGCAAGTGATTTTTACTTATTTCTATACTTTGCCTTTTTCTCACATTTTTCCTGATTTTCACTCTCTTCATTCTTTATGTAATGGGTATAGTGATGTCTTTGTATATTTTTATTCTATTTTATACAATTCTAAGAAAATATTTTAAAAGATCTTACTAGTGTCAAACTCCTAACCTGGCTGAAAATTACCAACCACAAAAATATGAAAGAGATCCTAGAGAAAGGTCCCTAATAAAGGATCCCTTGGGACTCTGTGCATAACAAATATTGGATGTCAAACTTGCCTTGAAGCTCACTGAGCTAGTAGTTGTAACTGAGTCCATTAAAAAAGGCTTAGTAATAACCCCATTCTCTCAAAACCTTTGTATTGAAAAAGGAATATGGAGGAGTTATCTTCTATTCCAATAGCTGAAATTCTAAGAAGCATTTCAGAAATATTTGTGATTTATGATATTGTACATTTTACAGCAGTCGTCCCACAGTGAAGGGATGAAGAATCACATTTACTGACCTTCCGCCTTGATGATCATCACATTTTGTTCCAGATTAATTATTGGTTGTACAAGACACAATCTTGGCTCTTGTTTTTGAGTAATACAAACACCATTCTGATTTGCAACCATCCAGTTACGGTCATACAACAAGCCTTGATTGCCAACAGGCCACGCTGTAACCTGAAGCGGGAAAATATGACACTTAGCCAACAAAACACAAGGGCGTTTCATCCTTGTTTTCAAACTAATAATTTTATGTTATTCATATGGTACAACACTAAAGCTAGGAAGCTCTAATCACAAAAGTAATGGTCCCATTACAACCCAGGGTTACTATTTTACAGTGAGGATAATAGATAATTCTGATAAAAGATGTTTAGTTCAAATGTTTAGTTAAAAGTGTTTTGCCCATTTTTAAAATGCAAAGCAGCTACTGGTCACTTCAAACTGACTAGAATGTATTAAGATTTGAACTAGAAAGTATTAAGAACTTATGAGAATAATAGCATAGGCAGGGTTAACCCTTAATTTTAGAGTAATGACTACTGTATTTCATTGCATAATAGTTGCACCTCCCTTTTTAAAGGCAAAAAAGGGGGAATTGCAACTATTATGCGTTTAAAAACAGTACTATTTTCCCTTCTTTCTGATGATCCTTGTTTCACCTTAATGTTTTGGTAAGAACAGTAAAGAGCTACAGTAGAGTCTCACTTATCCAACATAAATGAGCCAGCAGAACATTGGATAAGCGAAAATGTTGGATAATAAGGAGGGATTAAAGAAAAGCCTATTAAATGTCAAATTACTTTATGATTTTACAAATTAAGCACCAAAACACCATGGTTTCCAACAAATTGACAAAAAAAGCAGTTTAATATACGGTAATGTTATGTAGTAATTACTGTATTTACAAATGTAGCACCAAAACATCACAGTGTATTGAAAACATTGATTACAAAAACACTGACTACTAAAAGGCAGGCTGCATTGGATAATCCAGAACATTGGATAAGCGGAGGTTGGATAAGCGAGAGACTACTGTAATTGTAATGTACAGTTTATCCTTGCAGAAGAGAGAGACAGAAAACTTTCTAATAACTATGGTCTAAAAGTTGAATACGGAGGCAGATATAATGCCAGATACTGTATTTCGGAATCCCTTAACTTGTAAGAAAACAGACATCAATCTTACATAACCATTCTTCATACATATTTCAGATGCACAGACTAGTCCTTTTCTCAATGTATGTTCATTCCCTTACAATAACTGTTTCTTTCAAAAATAACACTTTTACATTTTAGATGTATTTTTTCTAGAAAAACTTTCAGAAAGCAACATACAATGTAACATCACTCAATGTAATATTGATGATAAATCTTTTGGGGAGGTGCTTTACAATGTGGAATATTATTGATTTTTTAAAAATAAAGGGCAAAGTTTTCTTCCTCTTCCTTGAAATTTGAACACAATCTCTTCTCCTTCCTAGAAGTGATTTATCTAAGATCACAACAGCTTATATTGGGAAGTATTACCTCTTCAGTGCCTGATGACTACACTATTGCATTTAGCAGGTTCCCTTTTTCCTCTTTCCTTCTTTTTATCTCCAGGAAATGATACACAATTTTAATGGAATTTATGTACTATATATCATATAATATTTTATGAGTTTTTTAAAAACATGCTGCCGGTAGTTTATGTTTATAAATTAGATTTGGGATATAAATTTTTCAAATAAAAGGACAAAGATGAGGCCCAATTTAAGCCATACTCAGAAAAAAGAACTCCACTTACTTAATGGTTAATCTAAGTGCCATTGATTTCAACAGGTTTAAAGTATGACTAGACTAGGATTAACCCAATGGCTGTCTTAAACACAAACACATTTGTCATAGAAAGTTTTGTAAATCCATGAAAGTTTATATCAAAATAATGTTTGTAAGTTCTCTTCTTTCTAGTTTATGCTACAAAAAATTGCAGTGGTTACCACTCTGAATACTAAAATAAAATGAAGGAATGTGCACAGTCCCACGAGAAGTGCCCTTACATCATGTGATGGGCTCTGTGGGACTCCTGCGGGGCTCCGTTTCCACAGTGCATAGAAATGAAGCCCTACACCCATCTGATGATGTCACAAGTATATAAAACTGAGGTTCCTTGATAAAAAATAGTCTTGGTATAATTTGGAAATGATTAAGAATGTTCGCAGATTGTTAAAAGCATGTGTTTGGAAGCAGCTAGTTTTCTCTGTCTCTCTTCTGGCTCACTGCCATCATGTAAGCCTCTGATGAAGATGAACATGCTCAACTATTCTTGTATTACCCTGATAATATAGTTGAGCGAAACATCAATATTTATTTATTGGGTATAATCTAATGTCTAAATACATCTCAAAAAGAGTGTATGCACATATATAAATATATGATTTTTGCCCTTTGATTCACCCAAGTGTGCCTACTTTTCCCATGCCAAGATTTTCTTTAGTCTTTTGAAAGGTGTGAGAAAAGCTTTTTGATTCTAAGGCAGCTCCTGCCTGCTAGAAGCCCTATGTTTCATGCTCTACCTATAGGTTTCCCTAACCTTTGGGGCCTTTTGGGTACATGTTGCATTCTGTGAAGTGTGGGATCATGGCAAGTCACAAACTGCCTAATGTGTGGATATCACAAGTCACAAAATGCCTGTCATAATACTGCTGGAAACAGATCTGTGATATTTATGGCACAATATATAGAGACCAAAGTGTTCTCTGATTTTCTGGTACCATTGAATTTCTGAAGGATTTAGTTCATGTACATTAACTTAATATAAATAATGGAGTCCGTTTGGGGGATTCAACCTTTTCATATTTTTAAAACAAAATTTTGCACATTTTGCCATAACAATTAATACTTGTAAAGTATATGATTTAGTTGTGGCTTTGCTATTGCATGGGATTTTGAATGAGCAATATGTCTCTTGACAAGGTTGTGAACTTAGAATCCAACTTACTTTATTTATACTCATGAAAAACATGTCACAGTCTTGCTCATCTTTCTCATTAATGTTACCTTCAAACCTTATTAAACAGAAAATATTTCAAAAGCAGACGACTTGTCAATGCTATTAACTTCAATTTTCAGTGAAGTGCAAGGACTGTGAACCATAGTAGTAAATTTTCTCAACAGAAACTTTAATAATATTAACAGTAATGAATACACCGCAAAACACTGCACAGGAAAATTAGTTTCTAGGTCAGTGTGCAGACCACTCAAGTATTTCAACATACCTCATTCAAAAAAAATACAGGCAAGGTAAGTTATTAACTTTTAAAAAGAAAACCAATTAAAAATTTCAAAGCATGAACTTTCAAAAATGCCACAACAAATGTCATATTTTGTTGCAAATGTATTTTTAATTATAACATTTCTTTGTAATGCAAATGTGCTTCCTCCCAATTATAGTATGTTCAAGATTTGCTTCTACTGTTTAAAATCAATCACTGAGTGCAGCCCACATTATGCAAAAGGGTACAAGCATGCTAATTAGTGATTTAGTATTTAGAGCAGATTTAGATTAAATTATTCAAGTACGGGTTTTAGTGTGTGCTTGATTTCCTTCTGGACCCCAGCATAAAATCATGTGTTTTCTTTTTTTCCTGTTCCTATAGTTAGAGCATAAGCTTGAAGTAAGGTTACATTGATGCGTTTCCCCTGGAGTCTTACTGACATGATTTCACCAGACTTTGCATTAGTTTAACTGCTTTTGCTACATCTCTCCTCACTATAAATGTCACCCCATTTCTTTTTAGATTTTCATTTCCTGTGTAAAGCACAATATAATCATCTGACTCAAAATGTCCAATTTCTTTCTATTTTAGCCTGCTCCCACAATTATTATGTTCATATATTCTATTTTTTGGTTTACAATTTCTAGTTTTCATTCATGATTCACACATTCCATATTCCTATAGTATGTGCAGTAAAGCTTAGCTTCACACTTTCCTTTTTCCTCTGAACACATACACAGATTCCTTTCAACCCAACTGCAGCTGCATTATTCACCACAGTGCTACTTGAATTTGTCATCTACTATATCCCAGCAGTGCAATCTGACCTGGGAGTTTCATCATCTGGAACTCTCTCTTGATTCATTTTGAATTGTCACATCATAGGATTTTTATGGTAAAGTGTCTTTATTAAATTACTATGCAATATTAACAATACAATATTAACAAGTGTTAGCTATGGTGTCACTGCTGTTGTTTCTGACAGATCTTCTACCAGTATCATCCTCCACTACCTAGCCAGTTTTAATCATGAATTTTAAACTCATGTCCTGTGTTTTAATCTCTGTTCTGTGTATTTTAATATGGATTTTATGGAAATACATTTTAATATGTATCCTTTAAAGAAATACATATGATAAGTGTATTTATAGAATGTTTGCAATGTTTATTTGTTTTGGGTTGTTGTATGTCTTTCGGGCTGTGTGGCCATGTTCCAGAAGTATTCTCTCCTGATGTTTCGCCCACATCTATGGCAGGCATCCTCACCTCACAACCTCTGAGGATGCCTGCCATAGATGTGGGCGAAACATCAGGAGAGAATACTTCTGGAACATGGCCACACAGCCCAAAAGACATACAACAACCCTGTGATCCCGACCATGAAAGCCTTCGACAACACATTTATTTGTTTTAACTATGCTGTAACCTGCCTTGAGCAACGCAGAAAGGTGGGTAAGAAATAAAATTGTTGTTGTTGTTGCTGCTGCTGCTGCTGCCTAGTAGCTGTTTAGCACATTTAGTCTGGCTCCTCAGCAAATACCTATCTGATTTGGAAAACTCTACCAGCAGCACTTCCACCATAAACATAATCTCTTGCCTCACAATAACACACAATCCCAATGTCCTGGAGAGGTAGCATCATTGGTGGGAAATTAATTGTAGATCACAATAATAATAACTCTGCCACAAGGAAATAGAAAAAAAGCACTACAGCCTCTGAACTCCAAGCCACTTGGAAGTAGCCTACATGCAGTCCACGATATCATCAATAAAATGACAAAATTGTTGTTTTAAAGTGTCATGAAAATAATTTACCTCAAATGCAGAACATGATTTGATAGGATACAGATAAATATTGGTGATGACGACTGTCCTTCCATCACTTGGTAGTGTTTCAATTGAATTCCCTAAAACATCAGGCATGGTCCTTTCTGCATGTCCCTGAGTAGACTGTAGATTGGCACTAAGATGAGAATCCTTAATGGTCTTTTCATGAGGCAGCTTGTTAGTCCTTCTGTTATCATATGTGTGGTCATTCTCTTTGGGAGAGGCTACAATTTCTGAAATGACATCTCTTGAAGATGTAACTTTAACCATAGTGCAGCCAGAGAGTCTGGTGGTTATAATGAATTTTAGAAAAGCTTGTGCATCTTCAAATGTAGACATATAACCAAAAGAGATTCTCACAGAGCCAGTAGGACATCCATCAATGACATCAATGTCATCTCCACACACATGACCAGCCTGGTTGAATAAAAAATAAACATATATTTAAATTACTGTAAACTATGCAATGACATAGTTTACTATTTAATAGCAATACGATTATGTTTTGTTTAAAAATAACTGATAAAATGCCCCCAAATACAGTTCTGTCTACTGTGTGGAAGAGCAATCCCTTCACTTGTGTCAAAAAAGCAACTACTCTTCCCCCAACTTTAGATTTAATCCTAGAGGGTCACAACTACAACTCTTTATTTCTTTCCCAAACATTTGGATCCTTGATAACTGATTTTAGTACAATGTGAAAACATTTGTTTGCTACCATTAAAAGAGCTTTAATTAATAAGTGTGTGTTGTATTCGAGCCTGGATCTGAGCTGTCAGGTGAGCCTGGGGTTAGGCCTGTTCAGCCTGTAATCGTACCTGCATCTGACCTATCAGATGAATCTAGGATTCCCAATCAGCCAGAGGTAAATTATTCTATACAGCCAGAGTTAGATGAGGCTGCTGTTTCTGAGGATTCTGTGAGCAGGCATACAATGGTTTCAAGCAAGTGGCTTGAACCACATTCCTTGGGAGAGTCAAGGTCGAGTTATCCCTTGGCAGATGGGCATTCCAGTCTTGATAAGTTAAATCATGACTTTCCCACTGGTGATTTAAATGACCAATACAAATCAACTTGATTTAAATCAAGCTACACTGCATGCATAAAACTGCACAAAAGCTAGCAGACAGTATTACTTTTTGAATTAAAAAATATTGGTAACATGAAGATGGTAAAGCATATTCAAGTGATGCCATTATGAGATACATTAGGATATATTAGGAAACATGCAGTTGTACATTAAACATTGTAATTGAGGCAACTGGCAGATCCAATATATACTAACCTGCAGATTCTTTTTGATGTCATCAGAACTGATCCCCAAATGCTGCTGACATGCACCAGTATTACAAAAACAACCAGTGCGCATGTGGATGTTGTACAGTCCAGCCAACTTGTCTACCTTGTAGATTTAGAACAGCAAATAAAGAAAAATTCTCAGTAATACTCAGACTAGAAATAATAGTGCATTAACTATTTGCTCCCCTCACACAAAATAAGTATCATATGAAATTTAGACAAACCTCCACTAACTCATTGTCTGGATCCTGTTGGTCAGGCCAAACTAGAACAGATCCATCAAATCAACAACTGAATGGTGACTCAATAGATATACCATTTTCATTATTTTAATGGGTCTACTTAGCTGAGGTTATTCATGTCAACTGGTGTCAGATGTGGAACAATGGCTTCAAACTACAGGAAAGGAGATTCCACCTGAATATTAGGAAGAACTTCCTAACTGTGAGACCTGTTCAGCAGTGGAACTCTCTGCCCCGGACTGTCATGGAGGCTTTTAAACAGAGGCTGGATGGCCATCTGTCGGGGATGCTTTGAATGCGATTTCCTGCTTCTTGGCAGGGGGTTGGACTGGATGACCCACGAGATCTCTTCCAGCTCTATGATTCTAAGAGGCAACAATTCCAAACTAAACTGTTAGTTCAGCCCCGTGGATTTTAGAGTATTGATGCATTAACCATAATATTTTCTTTTGGAACTGCACACCCTCTCCTCCATAAATGCATATTTGGCAGCACATTTTAAAAGGTTTTGCTGCAAACAATTCTAAAATGCACTTTGGCAGCATGTGATAACGAAACACCACTCCAATATTTATTCAATTGTGGTTGTACAAAACACAACCCAATGCTTTAACCATGGGCACTAGGTGCTAGGCCATCCACTGAACAACAGTAAAAATGATCCAAACTAAAGAATTACTAGAATTTGAACATCAGCAAAATTGCCTTTCTCCTAATCTGGTTTGCATTTTGTAGTCCTAGTCCACTAATTTCTTTGAGTTGCCTGGAGTCTTAATGACTAGATCAATGTTAAAAAATCAATACTGAGCAATCACCACAGTAGTTTTAAGACAGCTTTTGGGAATATAGCCAAAAAATCCATTAGGCCAGCTATGAATATTTGTCTTAGCTGGAGTCATCACACTTAATGTAATGAATGAACATGCTCTTAAAAGCATTGGAATATCTAATTCATATTCTTTGACAATCATTGAGCAATATATTCTTTAGCAGAAATAAAGAAGTGGGAGGGTTAGTCGTGGCTGTTTTCAATATCACCTGAAAGACTCTAGTGATGTAACTCATAGAAGGACAAAAGGATAATTGTTCATAATAGTATCTGAAGAAAACAGACCACCCATGCTAAACACTATTCCCAGTGACCATGTTCAAATTCCAGGAGAATCTTCATTTGGCCATCTTCTGGGGCAGGACTATACTGCAAATGGGGCCGTCACTGAAAAAGTAGTTCCATCAAGAACCCCTCCCCCCCGGCCCCCATGATTTTCATATCATTCACTGATGGGTGTATATATATAGAAATAAGTCTGACAGCTTGGGGAGGCAAGAGAGAAGAATTCAATTTTCTTGGCACAGCCCTTCTCAACTCCATGTTACAGGAACTAGTGGCTGTATAACCAAGTAACAGCCCTTTTAAAAATTCAGACATTACCCTTAGAAGAGAATGGAATTAACAGGAAAGCCAGATCAGATGGTTTTCACTTTGCTTCAAGGTTTCAAGAAGCTTCTGGCACTTTGCTGATATGACAGCACTCAGTATGTGCCAAATATCTTAAGAAACATTGCTCTGTCTAGAATACTGACAAGAATTTGCCTTTACCTTTCCTGCCATGACTCAACCTTTCAGCTTTGGTTAGTTTAAGTTCATTCATGACAGGACATTTCTTTTATTTATTTATTTGCTTTCTTTTTAATTCTCTTTATTCCTACTGTTTCACCAATATTTCCTTAAGGAAGGCTGAGAAGGGCAAATATAGGTGCATTGAAAGTCCTATAGGGAACAAGATCAGAGAAGATTAGCTTACGCACCACAATCAATGATGCTCCACCACCTCACTTTTAGTTCTGGGGAGAAAAAAATAATTGTCTGTCCTTAGCCTAGTCACATTTCACTCTCACAGCCTCTTGCTGAATGACTGAAAAGACGATGGCTAAAAGGACAAAGACAATAATAGATGTTTCTCAGAAACCAATAGAAGTGGGATGTACAGCAGATGCTTTATTTCTCCATGCAGAATAAAAGATTCTTAACACTCCAGAGAGTGTGATTGTACATAGTTATTTTAGAAGAAGTCAAACAAACAGCAAAATGTACAAGAGGCAAATTGTTAAAATGTACCTGTGAATAACCAATTATCTCTCCATTTTCATCCAATACATTAAAATTAATGATTGGACCCTGGGTATCTGCGCTGCTGAAGTCCGTATCACTGTATATGTGCACAACAGGTGCCCCATTCGCATATTTCAAGGTAGAGAGGACGGTATAGGTGTAGTGAGCTAAAGCAAATGTATGCTGTTTTATGTTCTCCATTCCACCTAAAAGGAAAGAGGGAAACACAACTATCAGGATCTTGTTTTCATCATTTTCCACAAGAATTCATTATGATCTGTTCACGTTGTAATCTTTTTAAAATAGCATTTTTTTCAGAAAATGATACAGTAGCTATTTACCTAATGTGTTCTCTATATATCACTGAAAGCTACAGGTAATTTGTGTTAGCAGAATAAACATATATCTGAAAGAGTGTGAAATGGCATTCAAGGAGCAAGGACATTTGTCACTAAAATTTAAAGTAATCTTTATCAAGAGAACTCCATTTACTGATAGGAAAGAGGGACTAATCCTGACACAGTCTGACTACAACCTAAGAGAATGGAATAAGAGAATGAAACATTCCAAGGGGGAAATGGAAATAGAAGAGAGGCATGGTAAAACTATGACAGTCAATGTGTGTGTGTGCTGGATAGATAATCATATAAGGAAAGAAGAGCCCAGATCACCTTAAACATCCTTAATCCCTATCTACCAAGTTTCCCACCACCACCACCACCACCACCACAAGGGTCTGTTGCCTGTTAAGGGCATTGTTGAATTCCAACAGATTGATAGTGTCCATTGATGAAAATGGTGAATCTAGAACAGGGCTGGAAAGTCATCCAGATATTGTAGACTGCCAATTCTAGCAGTCCAAGCCAGCCTAGTGAAGAATTTTGGAATTTGCAGTTCAACGCCTAAAGGACCACAGAATTCTGACCCCTAATTTAGGAGCACCCTGGAGGAAAAAAACTGTTCTTTCAGAAGAAGTGCAATCCCATCTAAGACAAGATGAATACTGCTTCCCACTGTTGAATACCCACTTATCCACAGTTTCTCCATCTTGGAAAGATTCATTTTACTGATCATCATCTATTCACTATCCAAATTCATGAGTCAAATCAACATTTGCCTCATCTGATTTACAAAACAAAGAAAAACAGAGAATACCATTCACAATTCACAAATATTTGAATGACTGTTGGACTATCTTGTCTTTAAATAGTGTAAAAGCTGGCAATGAAGGCACCAATTCTGATGGCATTTTTGCAGTTTCTTTCTCTTTACAGTAATATCTTTTGATTTTAACACTAATATTGAATAGCTTCTCATCCCCCAGATTTGCAATGAATGATGATGTAATACTGTAGGGAAAAGATGTGATAAGTGACAGAGGAGCAAGTGGAGCACCATCTGGACCTCCTATGACCAAACGTTTCAAGGTCATAGTCATAGAGCATCTTGTCTCCTCTTCCTGCCAAATATGTTTCAGAGAAGGCTATGATGCCATAGCACATTAGAGAAAGAACTGAAAGAAACAGAACCATTAAATGAGAAGGCATAGAATACATGTGGAAGAAAACAGCACCTTGAAAAACCCCAAAGCAATACTTCAACATCTGATGTCCAGTCACCACTTCGGCCTGTGTTTATGATGTGCTCAATGGTGACGCCCTTGATTTTTTTTTCTCCAGCAAAGTACAATGAATGCTTTAAGTTTGTAGTTAAGCAGAAAACCACAAGCCCAAATGGGCTTGTAATCAAGCAGAAGAAGGCACCTCATTTTCTCATTCAGGGAAAAGGGCCACCCATGGGCACTGGGACCATTTGTGTCCTAAAACTGTTATTTTCAGTGACCAGTGATATTTTTAAAAGTATATTTAGAATCCCAAAACCACAATATTTCTGTATCCAAACCATACTAATTGAAACAAACTTTTTTTAAAAAAAGTAAACAAATCTAATCAGTCATGTTCCCTTCAGCAAGGAACGCTACACCTCTATAGCCTGTTAGGAAAGTGACTCAGTAGACTTTAACTAGATGATACAAGGTTCTATTCCTTTTTCTATATTAACATCATGATCTCGCAATATCTTCCTTTGCTACCTTAGCCCAAAAACAAATTAAAAACTGGACTGAATTGCATGATTTGTTCTAAGACCCTCTGAAGATCATTTTAATTAAAAGGTGGTGAATAAATCTTTAAAACATAGAAATAAAAATATGCAATATGTGCCTCTCTAGAACAATAATAATTTTTTCGTTGGTAGAAATATAGTAGATTTTTTAAATTATAGCACATATTATTTTCATTGCAAAATGCTGACCACTTTCAGTGTTAGCACCAAAACAATTCTCTTTGGAATTGGCCTCTACTTATTGTCTAGTGAAATGAGAAGCAGACAATGGAAAGGGAAGCATATCATTTTTGTTGTTTATTAAAGCTTGCCATTCTTCTCTAAAACATTCCAAATCCCAAAAGGGTCTTCATTCACTTCAGATGATTCCAGACCCACAAACACAACCCAAAGAATATTGCTTGTTTTTTCATTCACCTCTGTATCTATCACAATGCAATTTAGAAGCAGGTGTTCTAAGGGAGTAGTCATATATGCCAAAAACATTTACGTTGCAGAAGAGATGCAAGACTGCAATCTGGGAAACCAGCTTGAAAGCATTTGGGTAAGAATCAAGTGAACTGGGACTCAAGATCTCATTGTGGGTGTCTTCTACAGACCTCTGAGCCAGGATGAAGAACTCTATGAATCCTTCTGTCAGCAGTTGACCAAAAAACACAAAGAAGAGATATAGTAGTAATGGGTGATTTCAACTATCCTGATATCTGGAAAACAAATTCAGCCAAGAGTACAAAGTCCAACAAATTCCTCGCTTGTCTTGCAGACAATTTAATGGTCCTGAAGGTAGATTAGGCAACAAAGGGATCAGCTACTTTCGATCTCATCCTAACAAATGCGGAGGCCCTGATCAATGCAGTCGAAATGGTCGGATCCTTAGGGACAAGTGACAATGAGCTCCTGCAGTTTGCAAGACAAAGGAAGGCTGAAACTAAGACAAGTCAAACTCGCATCCTGAACTTTAGGACAGCTGACTTCCAAAAAATGAAGGAAATACCGAGCAGCATTCCATGGATGCCAATACTGAAAAGACAAGGGAGTTAAGGATGTATGGGAGATTTTAAAAAGTGAGATACTCAAGGCGCAAATGCAAACAGTGCCAACAAAGAATAAAAATAAGCCAAGTGCAAACAAGCCAGAATGGATGTCCAAAAAACTTCTAACTGGGCTAAGACTCAAAAGAGATATGCACAAAAAGTGGAAAAGGGGAGAAATCACCAAAGAAGAATTCAAACAAATAATCAACTCCTATAGGGAAAAGGTTCTCAAGGCTAAAGTGGAAAATGAGCTCAGGCTTGCAAGAGACATTAAAAACAATAAAAAGGGCTTCTTTGCTTATGTTGGTAGGAAAAGGAAGAACAAGGAGGTGATAGGGCCTCTGAGAGGAGAAGATGGGATGATGCTGACAAGGGATAGGGAAAAAGCAGAACTACTTAATGCCTTCTTTGCTTCAGTCTTCTCACAAAAAGAAAGCCATCCTCAATCTCAGCACAACATGGAGTGGACGAAGGATTAGGGGAAATCCAACCCCAAATAGGAAAACAAGTTGTCCAGGAATTCAGGTCCCCAGGACCAGATCAACTACATCCAAGAGTATAGAGGAACTAGCAGAAGTTATTTCAGAACCACTGGCAATCATCTTTGAGCGTTCTTGGACAATGGGACAAGTCCCAGCAGAAAAGAGGAAGGCAAATGTGGTTCCTATCTTCAAGAAGGGAAAAAAGGACCTTACATCCTTACGTCGATACCAGGCAAGATTCTGGAAAAGATAATTAAAGAAGTGGTCTGCAAACACTTAGATACAAATGCGGTCATTGCTAATAGTCAATACAGATTTATCAAAAACAAATCATGCCAGACTAATCTGATCTCTTTTTACTATAAGAGTTGCAAGTTGGGTAGATGTGGGGAATGCCGTGGATGTAGCCTATCAGGATTTCAGTAAGGCCTTCAACAAGGTCCCCCATGACCTTCTGGCAAATAAGCTAGTCAAATGTGGTCTAGGCAAAACTACGGTTAGGTGGATCTGTAATTGGTTAAGCAAACAAACCCAAAGGGTGCTCACCAATGCGCCTTCTTCATCCTGGAAAGAAGTGACGAGTGGAGTGCCTCAGGGTTCCTTCCTGGGCCTGGTTCTGTTCAACGTTGTTATTAATGACTTAGATGAAGGGTTTGAAGTCATGATCATTAAGTTTGCAGACAACATCAAATTGGGAGGGATAGCCAATACACCGGGATACAGGAGCAGAATTCAAAATGATTTCAACAGATTAGAGAGATGGGCTGAAACTAACAAAATGAAGTTCAACAGAGACAAATGCAAGATACTCCACTTAGGTAGAAAAAATGAAATGCAAAGATACAGAATGGGGAATGCCTGGCTCGACAGCAGTATGTGTGAAAAGGATCTTGGATGGCCCATGAGGTCTCTTTCAACTATATAATTCTATGATTCTATGTGTTGTGACAGTTAGGAGATAATACTTTCCTGTAATTTTTGAAAACACTATAGCCTTTTTCTTGGATGTCTACTGTATTAATCATAGAATGCCCCCCCCCCCATCTCCCATGTCTGAAATGAAGCATTCAAACATATTTCAAGAGCTCACATTTGCCATGAATTTCCTTTTCGTTTGGCATGATATATCACAGATATAAATAGAACAACTCTTGGCAAAGGCCAAGATTTTCTGTGGGTTGTGTGAGTGTAAATGCCTTCACATCATCTGTCAATTTATGATGACCCCGTGAATTTCATAGGGCTTTCTCAGACAAGGAATATTCAGAGCTGGCTTTGCCAGTTCCTTCCTCTGAAATACAGCCTACAGCACCTGGTGTTCACTGGGGTCTCTCTTGTCCAAGTATTAATCAGAGCAGACCCTGTTTAGCTTCCAAAATCAGAAAGGTAACCCAAGTATTCACCAGTATAATCACACTAGATCTCACCATTGTGCAGTTAATTGCACGTGTTGTACACTAGGCACCAAGCTAGGTGCCAAGATATTCCACAACTGCCTAATAGGTTCTCACTCTTGAAATAAAAAAATTGGCATGTGTTTGCTTGTTGAGCAACTGGCTACCTCTCTGACACAATTCCCTGAGAAGACACCACTGTTTACAGAGCTATTTTTAAGTTAGTGCCTCAACAAGATTTTAGCTGTCATCTACTCTAATTATGTTTATGTGTGTAAAAAGAAACATTGCCAACTCTTAATAAGATATGTAATTCCTTTTTGGTTTCTTCTCCCTGTGTGTGTTTTCAGTCCAGACTAAAGAAAGTGGATTAATCCTCTCACTTTTATTTTTATTTCATGTCAATGCCAGCTAGCTTGTAGAGTTTATCAACAGGTGTAGGTTTAAGACATCCTGTGATTATTCTGCATATTTTGTTCAATTCTATGTACACCTGTTTTGTATGGACAGACTTGTGCCAAAGAGGGCAGCATACTCAGCAGATGAGTAAGACAGGGCCAGAGCTGATGTTCTTATTAATTGTGGATCTGCACCCGATGCACTAAGTTTCTGCAGGATGTTATTAGTGCAGCTACTTTGTGCTTGGTATTCATACAATGTTTCCTAAATGTTAGTGTTTGATCTAAGGTGAGACCGAGATATTTAGGATGGAAACAGTGTTAGAGCTCTTGGCCTTCCCAGGTAACTTCCAATTTCCTGTTGGCTACATGGTTACATAGGTGGAAAGCACACACTTGTGTCTTGACAGGGTTAGGCTTCAGATGGTTAGCTTTGTAGTAGCAGGAGATATTTTTCAAGGCATTAGTACGTTATTTTTTGACTGTTCAAAGTCTTTTGCTTGTGTTGTTAGGCCAAGGTCATCAGCATATTTAAAACTCTTTCTGAGTGGTGACTGTAGCTGATTGATATTGAAGATGTTAAACAAGGTCAGTGCAAGAACACTGTCTTGGGGTAAACCATTTTTGCCTCCTCCATCTGCAGAGAAAGGCAGAGAAAGCCTTGAAACTCCACATAGAAGCTGCAGTATTCTAGGAGGGTCTGGACAGGTTTTGTAAAATCATTGTCCTGGGTAATATGCTAGACTTTATGCAGCATTTTTCTATGTTGCACCGTGTCGTAGGTCCACAAAAACTGTTCTTGTAATGCAACTTTTCTCATATCCTTCCTCTATATACTCAGTGAGATTAAGAATTTGGGCTGTACATTTTTTCCTGGTCTGAAACCTGCTTGTTGTGAAATAAGCTGGGGTTCAATAACAGATCCTAATTGATATAATAGCATCTTTATATACTTTATATATAGATGACATAAGAGAAAAATTGGTCAGTAGTTCCTGGCATTGGAAATGTCTTTGCCAGATTTTAAAAAGACAATGATCTTAGTTTTTCTCCATACTCTGGGAATCTGTTTCTGTGCCAAACATTAATTGTAGAATTTCAAAAGCCAGTTTTCAGCTTTGGGGCCCAAGTGTTTGATTTGCTCCATCATTAAATCATATAGGCCAGGTGCTTTACCAGTTTTTTTTATCACTTAATAGCTTCTCTGGGTTCTTTCAGGTTTAGAGGAGATGACAACTGGTGGGTTTCAAGTTCTGGCATCCAAAAGCATTGCTTTTAAACATCCTCCCACTTTTTTTTTTCGTGTCAGGAGCAACCGGAGTTGCTTCTGGAGTGAGAGAATTGGCCGTCTGCAAGGACGTTGCCCAGGGGACGCCCGGATGTTTTTTTTTTGATGTTTTTACCATCCTTGTGGGAGGCTTCTCTCATGTCCCCGCATGGAGCTGGAGCTGATAGAGGGAGCTCATCCACACTCTCCCCAGGTGGGATTCGAACCTGGCAGCTTTCAGGTCAGCAACCCAACCTTCAAGTCACTTAGTCCACTACGTCATCTGGGGGCTCCACTGAGGACAGTACATCAAGAGCACATGTTAAAAGTTTTTGGTCTTAAGCTTAGTGAACAGAACACTTCTGGAAATTCCCCATCTCATTTCATTGAACAGTCAATGTGCTTATTAAGGCTGTATAGAACTTTTATTCTCAGTCAACTGTAAGGAAGCTTGCTGTCAGTGTTGGAGCCCTCAGTGGTGCAATGGGTTAAACCTTTGTGCCGGCAGGACTGATGACCGACAAGTTGGAGGTTCGAATCCAGGGAGAACACGGATGAGCTCCCTCTGTCAGCTCCAGCTCCTCATGAGGGGACATGAGAGAAGCCTCCCACAAGGATGGTAAAACATCAAAATATCTGGACGTCCTCTGGACAACGTCCAGTTCTCTCACACCAGAAACGACTTGAAGTTTCTCAAGTCGTTCCTGACACGAAAAAGAATTGTCAGTGTTCCTTGCAAACACTTGACTTTTTTTGTAGACTGGACAATTGAACATTTGATTCAAATGATAGTTGGATTGAAAGACCAACCAATATACAAAGCTATGACGAACCAATGTAATAAAACTGTCCAACTTTTCGATATACTGAGAAGCACTGTTTTCTTCATGTTAACAGAAACATATTTTTCTCTGCTGATGGTTGATCCAGAAGAGCTAGGAAAAGAGAGCCTTTAAAGCATGGAATCCAGAAATGTCAGTTTCACTAAGCAAAATCATCTTCTTTCAAACCAAGTTATTTTTTCTACCTAAAAAGCCCAAATGGTTGCTTGTGGCTTAAATGCTCCACCACCAGAGTCTATTAAGTCCACTGAATGAAACTGAAAAATGAGTTCTCCATATCTGTTTTAAACCAGGCTTCATTTTCATAATTATTCAAAGTTGGTAGGTTTACTCATGATATCAATGGCCTCGTATCGTGAAAATTTATTCACGATACAGTAATCAAAAGCTGATGGTAAGGAATATTATGTCTTCCTGTAACTGTCGATAGCCATATAGCTGTATTTGTTGAAAACATTTTAATGAGTTCAACATTTTCTCACCAGAATTCTCAAATAGTGCAAAATGAAATATAGCATGACCAACTACTTAATTACATGACTTCCAAAAACATTTAAAAATGCAACTCACACTAGAATCTGACTTAGATCTGTTGCTTCAAACCTAGATGTTCAGGAGACATCTGGCATGAAGAATAATAACCTGAAATTCACAGCAAAAATCCCATCCCTACAAAATACAACTTATTCTTATTCAGAGACCAATGGTTTGTGAAAAGCAAAAGGTTCTGTATTTCAGCTTATATTAAACCACTTACACAATTCACTTCAAAAATAAGAGTTTGCCATAAAATGGTTGATTATAATATTAAATATGAGACTTCCTTTTGAAAAAATACACTAGCAGACCTAGTCTGAAGTAGAAGTAGAAGGACAATGTTTGTTTCTGACTGAAATCAGGGTCATTTTTGTTTTTATGTTTTTTTGCAATGTACAAAAATCATCCTTCATTCTTTACATTCCCAAGGGTAGATTGAAGGAAGAAACTATAATGGTGACCTTTCCCTAGCCTAACTCCTTAAAGGCAATTCAACAACACTGATAGAAGATGAGTGTTGTTGAAAAAGATTTTGTTGAAAAGGATTTTCTGTATATTTCTGTACCTCATAAAAACAAAAGTATGGAGGAGCATGCAGTCAAAGGTAAATATATCACAGTACTGTGACAACTCTCCTCCACTCCCACACAAGATATTTTGTCATGAATTGTCTGCATCCTGCTGGCCTATCAGCAAGTTCAAAATAGAACAGTAGTTTTATATAGAGATTTGGCATAACAACCCCCCTACAAATGCTCATCTTCTTTTCCTTGAGGTAGGAAATCCTGCAACTATTAACGAATTCTAAAGGGCTGTCTCAACATGGCAAAATTGTTTATCCCAAAGAGATCAAATCAATTAATTTCTTCACATTCCTGCAGTAGATAGAAAAATAACGAAGGGCATAAACTTTGAGGAAAAACCTTCCCTACCATAACTCACCTCTTCAATAATAGTTATATAATTCTGCAATGCTTTGAGTACAGTAGAGTCTCACTTATCCAATGTTCTGGATTATCCAACGCATTTTTGTAGTCAATGTTTTCAATGCATTGTGATATTTTGGTGCTAAATTCGTAAATACAATAATTACTACATAGCATTAATGTGTAATGAACTACTTTTTCTGTCAAATTTGTTGTATAACATGATGTTTTGGTGCTTAATTTGTAAAATCATAACCTATTTTGATGTTTAACAGGCTTTTTCTTAATTTCTCCTTATTATCTAACATATTTTCTTATCCAACATTCTGCCGGCCCGTTTATGTTGGATAAGTGAGACTCTACAGTATTTGCATCTGAAAAGTTTCTTTACCTTAAGACAGCTACAGTGTCTCAAGGCAAACAGCCTTTTCTCTCCCTCTTAATCCTGTGTTCAGAATTGAAATCCACAATTGCTTTTGATTTTAAAAAATGCGGGAAATTACAGTTGATCAACTGTTATTGTTGTTGTCATGTTCCTTCAAGTCATTTCTGATTTATGGCAATCCTTAGACCAGTGGTTCTCAACCTGGGGTCCCCAGATATTTTTGGCCTACAACTCCCGGAAATCCCAGCCAGTTTACCAGCTGTTAGGATTTCTGGGAGTTGAAGGCCAAAAACATCTGGGGACACCAGTTGAGAACCACTGCCTTAGACATACCTATCAAGGGGCTTTCTTGGCAGAATTTGTTCAGATGGGATTTCTTCTTGTCTTCCTTTCATGCTGAGACAATGTGACTTGCCCAAAGTCACCCAGTGGTTTTCTGTGGTCAAGCAAAGATTCAGACCCTGGTATCCCAGTAGACCAACACTCAAACCACTGCACCATGCTGGTTCTCTAGTCAACCATGCACCCAAATGTTATTGAACTAGAACTATAATGCCTACTGGCTGTAGCAAATGGCAGTTGGTGTCTAATAACCAGGGTCACAATTCCTTGCTGTTCATTAAGGGATTTTGTAATCATATTTTATTGGTATTTTTATACAAGACACCATTTTCAATACCCTTGTGAATATTAATACTTCTGGGAAGAAACTGGGAAATAACAATTTTTCATTCCCCCTCCTTCCTGTTCCAACTATCATTCTACTTCAACATTTTAAATCTTTGAAATGAAATGGTTTAATACCCTGAAAGAAGCTTTGCATACAAAATGAACTGAAACATTTAAGCTTATGAGAGATGTTTCCATTTAAAGAAACTACCATCAGCAAGAAAGAAAAATGCTGTTCTCTATGCCTGCAACTTCATTATTTATTTTCACATACCGTTAGTGTGAGTGCATCTCCCAAAGCTAGTGAAACATTTAGAATTTGTGTGCCAAAACTCCATCACAGATCTTAGGAACATATGCAATCACAGTCTGTGTTGATCATCTCCAAATTAATTCAATGAGGTCTTCCAACTGGACTCCTATTATGTGTGACGTTTTATACTTCAAGGGCAGCAGTTCCTGTTTTATTTCTTTTAATCCTTTCTCTATCACAGAGCTGGGGTACACATCTCCCTCCAGAGTTTGTTTGATTTCAGTTCCTATCAGTCCTAGCCAACACAGTTAATAGTGAGAAATGAGATAAATTAAAGTTCTACAATATCCGGAAAGCCATACATTCCCCATTCCTGCTTTATGGAGTACAGCTAATGTTAAGAACAAAAGCATAGGTGTTTTGTTGCAGGTTAGCTAAGTGTGCTGGTAACCACATCCTACCCCAAGGCAAAGAAGAAAGGACACTTCCTATCACACCGAAAACACACAGAAAACAACTGTTGTGCTCAAAGGCCTAGAGCTCTTGGATACAAAAATATGGAGTCATGTGTTGTCAAGCTTACTATTTTATTGCTCCTTCTTTGTCTATAGCTGCTGACAGACTGCCTTTGCTCTGACTGTAACACAAATACCTGAGGGGTTGGGAATGTAGGGCACTAAGCTTCAGGTCTTATCACTTATGTAGGATCCAGATAGTGGTGCTTGAGGAGTTGGAAAAAAAGAGCTGTTATATGGCATACCACAAGGTGCCGTACCATCCCAAACGCTCTTTAACATCTACATCTGGGGAGAGATAATTTCTGTGATTACTCATAAAAGTCCTAACCTGGACTTGGAGATGTGTCAACCAATTTTGGAGGAGCAGTTCCTCAAAGACTGTGCTCACAGCTTGGGAGTGCTTCTGGAGCTGTTGCTCCAAATAACAAACCAGACAGATGCGGCAGCCAGGAGTGCTATAACCTTCCACTATGATGCCAGCTGTGCCTCTTCCTAGAGCTGGAGGACCCAAAGACGGTAGTGCATGTACTATTAACATCAAGGCTAGGCTTCTGCAATGCATTGTACATTGGGTTACCTCTGTACCTAGAACGGAGTATAGGGTTACAGCCTGTGTTGGATAGGGTTACACTCCCCCTGAAGATGTAGGTTAGCATTTTAGAGGTGATCCTGGACTCACAGCTGATCCTGGAACCCGAGGTGTCAGAAACAGCCAGGAGCCCCTTTGTACAGTTAAAACTTGTGTGCCAGCTGTGTCTGTACCTTAAGATGCCAGATCTGGCCAATGGTAGTCCATGCTCTAATTACATCCTGTCTGGACTACTGCAATGCTCTCTACACGGGGCTGCCTTTGAAGATAGTTCAGAAGCTCCAAACAGTCCAAGAATCGGCAGCCAGGTTGCTAACTGGAGCGCTGTACAGGGAGCAGACAACTTCCATGTTACTTACGGCGGTTCCACTGGCTGTCAATCCGCTTCTGGACTAAAAACAAAGTGCTGGTTATTGCCTATAAAGGCCCTAAATGGTTTGGGTCCAGGCTACTTAACTAACTGCATCTCTGCATATAAATCTACACAGACACTGTGGTCATTGGAGGGGGCTCTGCTCTTGGTCCCACCCCCAACTCAAGCACAGTTGTTGGGAATGAGAGAGGAGGCCTTCTCCGTGACCGTCCCTTCTCTCTGGAACTCTCTCCCTTTAGAAGTAAGAACAGCTTCCTCACTCCTCTAAGAAGCAATTAAAACAATAAGGCAGACTTCCGGCCGGCTGCAGAGCGAAGAGGCTGTGCAACATCGAGGCTCCTGCTGATTTACGAGACAGTGGTGAGATAACAAAACTTCTCCCCATACAGTCCTCAGTCTGTTGAGCAAACAGACTGAGAGGAGTTTTCTGGAAACCTGAAGCAGTTTAAAGTACAGGACGGAAGATTTTTTTTCCCTTTTCTGTTAATTTAAACAGCAACTGGGTGCCAAAGGAACTCCTGTCTCGTTATCTCTTCTGCAAAACCTGCTGCCGGTGCACAATAAGGACATTTTCTACTTCTTTTTTTTTTTGTGTGTTTCTGCTTGTTTGTTTGTTTTACCACCCAGTAAGGATCTGTTTGTTTGCATACCCTGGGCTAACGACAGCTAGACTGATTTATCCCCTTTGAGGGCCGAAGGGAGGAAATCTAATTGTCTGGATTCAGCGTTTTACAATATACTCCAAACTTAACTCTCCCAGAAGAAAGAGAAGATAGAGTAAAAGATCTACTGAAACGGTTGTGTGGGGGATTTTGATATGTGTTAAATGTGCTAAATAAGGCCTCACAAGATATGGCTATTTTGTCTTGCTAAAAGAATTTATAACGGAGTAAAAGAACTCTACATGTTTAAGAATTAAAGCCTACATCCCTCCTCTCCCCCCAATCTTGGCGCAGCTGCTGCAATTAAGGCTCTCCTCGAAAACTTAAGGTAGCCTCTCAAGGCAAAAATTAAAGTAAGCACTCCGAACGAAAACAGAAATGGAAAGGAAAGGTCAATCACCCCGACTGACTGGGATGAGCGTCAAAGGACTGATGACATCCTACGCCACTGTGGCCGGTGGTGCTGCTGACAAACAAAAAAAGCAGTCTGGCGGTAACACCTCCATTAGCACTTCCACCTGCTCAGTCTCGGAACAAGTTCTTCTGGAAATTAGATCTATGATCCAGGACCTAAAAGGGAGTATGGACCTACTGAGAGACGATGTCAAAAAAATTGCAGAAAGACAATTTGTTCTGGAAAATAAAGTCTCTAAATTAGAGACAGAGGGCAAGTCCCTGAAAAAAAAGGTGGAGTCAAACACTGACTCGATCAGAGGGGCTGAGATGAAACAAATGGCACTGCAAGATCAAATGGACTTACTGGAGCTGAAACTTAATGACTGCTCAATCAGAATCAGAGGCCTGCCAGAGGGAGTTGAGAAAGGTGATCTGAGAAATTATCTGATTCGAATCATTACAACACTTCTGGGGGAAAAGAATACAGATATGGTGCATGCGATGGTGTCAGCAGCATACAGAGTTAATGCGGCGTATGCAAGAATCAAAAAAGTGCCTAGAGACTGCATCCTCCAGCTCATCTCCAAATCCTTCAAAGAACTTATTATAAACCAGCAATATGAAGCTCCAGTTATGGTGGAGGGCCGCAAAATCCTGTTTCTCAAGGAGATCCCAACGAGGCTCCTTAAGGAAAAGAAAAGAATTTACATTTTTAATGACAAAACTGAAGAAAAAAGGGGTGGTCTTTAGATGGCAGTTTCCCCAAGGTTTATCGTTCCATTATAAATCTAAAAGACATATCATTCTGGACGTACCGAAGGCAGAACAATTTCTACGAAAATATAACAGGGACTTCGAGGAAGACATGGACCAAGAGGAGTCGCGCCCGCAAAAAAGAAGGCCACCAAAGGATCAGGAGGCCACGGCGGCACTACAGAGCCAACAAGCTGAGGGGGAAATACAGATGGTGTAGAAGAAGTTGAAGAAGAAGGAGAAGAAGAAGAGCTGGGTTTAGAGACAGTCTAAGATTTCGGGGGTACATAGTAAACAGTAGCGAAGATCGGGGAGAGGTTTTTTTTTTTCCTCTTCGTCTTCTGGGGAGAGGGGGAGGGGGAGGGAGGAGGTAAACAAAAATGAAAGCACAGGGGTTAAAAATCATCTCCATGAATGTGAATGGGCTGAATAATTGCATAAAAAGGAAACGGGTTTTTCACTTCTTATATAAAAATAAGGTAGATATAACTTGTATTCAGGAATCCCACTTTGTATCCAGAGACAAACATCTGTTAGTCCAAGATAAATTAGGTCAGTTATTTTCTACATGCAATATTAAGAAAACCAATGGGGTGCTGTTCTATATAAATAGGGAACTAAACCCAGAGAAAATATATGAGGATCAAGAAGGAAGAATATTAATTGTCAAAGTGAGGTTTCAGTATAAACATATCCTATTAGTAGGGATCTATGCACCCAATACAAATCAAAAAACATTTTATAAAAAACTATCTAACATCCTAACTGAAGTAGGGGAGAAAGAAATGCTGTGGTTAGGGGATTTCAATGGGGTAATGGACACAAAAATAGACAGAAATAACAAAAGAAAAAAGGACTCTAAAGAAGGAAGACTTCCGGGCAGCCTACAAAGAGACCTAAAACACTGGGATTTATATGATCTATGGAGGATACAAAAATTAGACAGAAGGGAATATTCATACTATTCCCATAGACATGGATCGTCATCCAGAATAGATTACATCTTTGCAACTAAGGAGTTGGTAACCAAAACAGAGAAGGTGGAATTTCTCCCTAGAGTATTTGCAGACCACAATCCGATGTTGCTACAGCTAAAAGGGGGTTTTTGGGAAAGGAAGCCTTGGAGATTAAATGACTACATATTAAAAGACCAAAAAATTAAGGAAAAGATCAGGCTAGGAATGGACAGGTTGCTTACCTGTAACCATGTTTCTTCGAGTGTACTCTGTGAATTCACACTAATGGAGAAGCTGCGCCTGCGCAGGTTCCGACGGAAACTCTTCCAAGCTGAAGTTCAAATTTTGGCGGTAACCACGCCCCCTTCCCAAGGGGCATATAAGACAGCCCCAGGCGCCCGCTCTCCAGTTCCTACGCCGCCAAGGCAACGAGAAAGGGAGAGGTTTGCCAGAGGGGAAGGAAGGGCGGGTTTGTGTGAATTCACAGAGTACACTCGAAGAAACATGGTTACAAGTAAGCAACCTGTCCTTTTTCTTCGTGTACTCTGTGAATGCACACTAATGGAGACTGACACGCTAAGGTCCCGGATGGTGGGACAAGGCAAACTCGACAAGCAGTGAATGTCCAAACATAAGTTTATTAGGACACATGAGAAAACAGCCCCAAAGGTCAGTGCATTAGGACACAGTGAGATAATAGTCTCGAGAGACCGGTGTAAAAGTTGTCCGAAAGGACCAGTGCAATGCCAACATGAGCATAGTAGAAGAAAAACATAACATATAGAAAATACTTAATAAACATAATAGAAAAACACGCAATTGCGTATAGTGCATATCAACGCTCTCCCAGGGGGAGAGGGGAAACATCATCCAATTTTACATACCCGCCAGGGTCGATAAGGTGTTACAGAGCAACAGAGCAACTGCTCAACACAATCAGGGAAAAACATATCCCTAGAGGTAGGTATGGGGAGAAAAACTGGCCCATAACTTGAAGGAGAGGTATAGAGAGTCACCTGCGGGTGAGTATAGGGAGAAGAAGGACGTTTGAGAGTCAGGATAGGCAAGATGAGAGTACCGATCTTGCGAAGGCCGAGTCTTTTAGGGCTTTATTGTCTAGCCTGTAGTGAGAGACAAATGTAAGAGGGTTCGACCAGATAGCCGCTTTACATATGGAGTCAAGCGGAATACCTCTAAGGAAGGCGGTCGAAGCCGAGAGGCCCCTAGTTGACCTCGGACGGATGGATGGAGGAGGAGGGCGTTTGGCTAGTTCGTAGGCCAACTCAATGGCCTGAGCAATCCAATGGGACAACCTTTGGGAAGAGATGGGGTTACCCAACTTGTCCGGGGCATAGGCGACAAAGAGTCTCTGAGTCTTACGGATGTCCTTGGTACGGTCCCTGTAGAAGAGGAGTGCCCTGCGAACGTCGAGAAGGTGCAGTTTTTGCTCGAGAGGAGAGGAGGGGTTAGAGAAGAAAGCTGGTAGGACAATGTCCTGATTGAGGTGGAAAGCTGACACCACCTTAGGGAGAAAGGTAATGTCCGGGCGGAGAACAGCGCGGTCATGGTGGAAACGCAGGTAAGGCTCATCGACCCTGAGAGCAGCAAGCTCAGATGGCCGTCGTGCCGACGTGATTGCCACTAGAAAGGCCAGCTTCCACGAAAGCAATCGGAGATCGGTTGAGGCAAGCGGTTCGAAGGGAGCAGAAGTGAGTTGAGAGAGTACAAGTTCGAGGTTCCAGCCCGGCGTAGGTGGTAGCGACGGTGGGCAGATGTTGTTGTAGCCTCGGAGAAATGTTTTGATCAGGTGGTGAGAGAAGAGAGACGGCTGACCATGGCGTTGAAAAGACCAGGAAAGAGCTGCGAGGTAAGCCTTAATAGAAGCGAGAGAGAGTTTCTTCTCGACGAGGGTCATGAGGAAGTCGAGGACCACCGATACCGAGGTTGGAAAGGAGTCGACATTACGGGATCGAAGGAAAGCGTGAAAGCAAGAGAGTTTGTAGGTATAAGCCTTGGTAGTAGACGGCTTATGTGCTGCCCGAAGAACATTTTGCAGATTCTGCGGAAGGGAGGCTAGGTAAGAATCCTCCATGCAGTGAGATGAAGGGAAGGAAGGTCCGGGTGAAGAATTTGACCGTCCTCTCTCGAGAGAAGGTGCGGCGAGGGAGGTAGAGGGCGAAACGTTCCTCTGGAGAGACGAAGAAGGGCTGGATACCACGGTTGGCGGGGCCAGGCCGGAGCTATGAGAATCGCTGTGACCGAGATCGAGAGGAGTCTTTCGAGAACTTTCGGTATGAGGGGAATCGGTGGAAAAAGATAAAGCATCTCCGCTGACCAGTCCAGCAGAAAGGCGTCCCCTAGGCAGCCGGGGAAGGAGTTCGGGGGAAGTCTCGCTCCGTAGCGGGGTAGCTGAGCGTTCTGGGGAGACGCGAAGAGATCCAGAGTAGGCCGTCCCCAGTGTAGGAACAGATTGTCGAGGATCTCGGGATCAAGCTTCCACTCGTGAGAGGAAGATGTCATCCTGCTGAGGGCATCCGCTAAGTCGTTTTGGGCACCCGGAAGGTGAATCGCGGAGACCTGTACGTCGTGGGCTATGCACCAAAACCAGAGACGGGAGGAGAGGTGCATCAACTTCCTCGAGCCCGTACCGCCCTGTTTGTTGATGTAGAATACTGCTACCAGATTGTCCGATTGAATGAGGATGGACTTGTGACAGATGAGGCGGGAGAAAGCTTTCAGGGCTTTGAGAATGGCGAGAAGCTCGAGGAAGTTTATGTGGTTGGCCCTCTCGGATGGGGACCAAAGATCTTGGACCGTTAGACCGCTCATGTGGGCTCCCCAAGCGTAGGTGGAGGAGTCCGTGGTTATGGTTAGCGAAGGCAGGGTTGGATGAAATGGAAGGCCCCTGCACACGTTTCGGTGAGACATCCACCATGAAAGGGACTGGCGGACGATCGACGGTACCGACAAGTACTTGGAGTTGTGGTGGTAGAACGGCTTGAAAGTGTCTATAAACCACCTTTGTAGGACCCGAAGATGCAGCCTGGCAAAGGGGGTCGTGAGAACCGTGGAGGCCATGTGGCCCAGAAGGACTTGAATGGCACGGGCTCTGACCCACCGGGCGGATCGACATAGGGCGATCTGGTGGCGGAGAGCTAGGAATCTGTCGAGCGGTAGTGAAACAGTCTCTGTGACGGAGTCGAAGAGGGCTCCGATGAACCGGATTCGGGTCGACGGGGAGAGATTTGACTTCTCGGCGTTGAGTTGAAGGCCGAGAGATTTTAGAAGACGCAGAGTGAAGGAGACGTGGTTTTCGAGAAGAACAGGGTCGGGTCCGACCAAAAGCCAGTCATCCAGATAAGGAAAGACCGTGATGCCATGTAGTCTGAGGTGGGCCGCTACGGCGGCGACGACCTTGGTAAACACCCTTGGAGCCGTGACAAGACCGAAGGGTAAAACGGTAAATTGGTAGGTTTGGTCGAGAACTTTGAAACAGAGGAACCGTCTGTGAGCCTCCCGTATCGCCACGTGGAAGTAGGCGTCTCGTAAGTCTATGGAGGCAAAGTAGTCTCCCCGCTGCAGCATCGGGAGGATAGAGGCAATAGAGACCATCCTGAATTTGGAAGGGCGAATGAATATATTGAGGGCCCTTAGGTCCAGAATGGGGCGTAGCCCGCCCCCCCCCTTTTCGGGACTGTAAAGTATCTGGAGAAGAAACTTAGAGGATCCAGTTCGGGAGGGGAGGGATGGATGGCCCCTTTGGCCAGTAAGGCATCGATTTCGGCCAGTATCTCTGGAGAAGGAGTTGAAGAGAGAATGCGACCTGTAGGTGGGAGCTCTGTGAACTCTAGGGCGTAGCCGTCTTGGACAATGCGAAGAACCCATGCATCTGAAGTAATGGATTCCCACTGACTGTAAAAGGGGGCCAGGCGGTCGGCGAAGGCACAGGAGGGTCGAGGTAGCGTGGGCTCTACATCGGTAGCGGACGAGGAGCTTTGGTAGGAGATGGCGTCAGGCACGCCGGTTAGCCTGCGGAGGAGCGGGGGTGGTTCGACCGCGTTGCTTTTGCGGATGAGGTCCCCAACGAGGTTGGTGATGGCTTTGATTGTTCGAGCCCGAGGGCCGCTTGAAAGAATGGTGCCGGAAAGATTGTGGCGGGAAGCGGCGGAAGCGGTGAGGGAACCAGCGGGTGCGCTGTGGTTGCGGTTGGTCGCCACATTTAGACGCAAGAATTTTAAAGTCATGATTAGACTTGAGCTTGTCATCGGTACCGGAGTTAAATAGTCTGAGTGCATCAAAGGGAAGGTCCTCAATGACCTGTCTGGAAGATGAGGAGAGACCTGAAGACCTCAGCCAGGCGTGACGACGGATGGATATCGCGTGAGCAATCATCTTGCCCGCTGTATCGCCTGTATGCTTCGCCATCTGTATTTGATGGTGGGCAAGCGAGTCAGCCTCCTGTTGGAGGGTAGTAAGGACGGAGCGGTCTTCGTCCGACAGCTTAGTGAAGAAGGGCTGTGCCTTCTCCCAGATAATTTGCTGGTAGGCGCCCATGCAGGCTGCATAGTTTGCCATCCGGCAAAGTAAAAGGGCTCCAGAGTAAAGTTTTCGACCCACAGCGTCGAAGCGCTTCCCTTCTCTGTCGGCCGGAGTGTTCGACTGACGACCTGAAGATTGAGAGGCCTTGACGACCAGGGAGTTGGGGTCGGGGTGGTGTTTCAGCCACTCCAAGGTATCATCGTCGGTACGGTACCAAGTCTCGATCCTCTTCGAGGTTGGAGGAATGGAGGAAGGGGTTTTCCAGGAGGCCTGGATAACATCCAAGAGATAAGGCAGGAAAGGGAGTAGCGTGGCCGGCGGAGCTTGGGCCTGCACCCTTTTGAAAACTGGATCAGACACTGCGTTGGAAGTCTGCTTGATCTCCAAACCCAGGGCGTCGGCCATTCTGACCATTTGATCAGAGAAAGCACGAATATTGTCAGTAGGAGAAGGCGGGTCCGCCTCATACGCATCGTGAGGAGGAGAGAGGTCAAGACCGAGAGAGACTACCGAAGCAGAGAGAACAGAGTCTGGGCGGTCAATGTCAGCATCTTCCTCCTCAGCCCCTTGGGGGGACTGAGGGGGAGAAGAAAGCACAGTCTCGGGGGGAGGCATGGCCTCGCGAGAAGAGAGTGCTGGGAGCCGAGGATCTTTAGAGGCTGAGGCCTGGGCCGCCCGAGCCAGGCGAGCCGTTTGTCTACCACGCTCCGGTGTCGAGGTGGGAGGGAAGAGCTGTTGGCGCGAAGAGTGAGGCGGCGCAGGCGGCTCCGGTACCGGCACCCTGACCACCGTTTGGGTAGAGTGGTGGGGTGAGTCCTGCAGCTCCCCGTCGGATAGGGGGTGCAACGGAGATTGAGAAACATCTCTAGGCCTCTGGGCTGGCATAATTGGAGAAGACCTTCTCGAGGAGGTTGCCGAGGAGGACGGCGGGTCTCTCTTTGAGGAGGCCGAGGAGGAGGAGCGCTGAGTCAGCCGTTTTTTTGTCGGCGGTTGCTTGGATGCAACCCTCAAGGACTTGCCAGGTGTGGGAGGAACCACAGCTGAGTCAGATTGCGCTCGACGAGACTCCTCGTGAGTCCTCTTAAAGGCTATCTTAATAGCAGAGGAGGAAGGCGGGGAGCCGATACGAGAGCGGATCGAGGTCACCGAAGCCAGAGAGCTCGACGTCGAGGAAGGCCCCACCTTCCCGGAGCGGGTCGATACAGTAGCCGTCGTCACGGTACACGGCGGTTTGGCCGGTTTAGCAGCCCTGGAAGTCCTGGACGCCCTGGACGAGACCGAGGAGGCTTTAGTTGTCGGAGGCTTGGCTGGTGGCGCCGACATTGCTCTCAGAGCTGAAGACGACGACGCACCCGACGTCGACGGAGTCAGTTCTGGCGCGAGAGATCTTTCGTAGAGCGCCGCTCTGAGCCTAGCGGCTCTGTTCTTTCTGGCCTGAGCTGTGAGAGCTAGGCAGAAACGGCAGGTACCGACCACATGAGCCTCGCCAAGACAGAAGAGGCACTTGGCGTGGCCGTCCGAATCAGGAATTTTAGCAGCACACTGCGTGCAGCGTTTGAAACGAGTAGTAGACATGCGAAGAATCCGAAGTGAACCTTGCGGCGGAAAAAAAGGAACTGGAGAGCGGGCGCCTGGGGCTGTCTTATATGCCCCTTGGGAAGGGGGCGTGGTTACCGCCAAAATTTGAACTTCAGCTTGGAAGAGTTTCCGTCGGAACCTGCGCAGGCGCAGCTTCTCCATTAGTGTGAATTCACAGAGTACATGAAGAAAAAACAAAATTACATTAAAGAGAATGGCAAGGAGGGCATAGCGGTAAAGACAGTCTGGGATGCAGGAAAAGCCGTGATAAGAGGTTTACTAATCCAACAACATGCCAACTGGTGTAAAAGAAAAAACAATATACAAGTACAGCTGCTTACCAAAATCAGAGATAAGGAGAAAGAATTAGAAAAGCCCAAGGTGGATAGGAAAAAAGTACAGCAAGAACTAGCAAAAGCCCAACAGCAATATGAATTATTTTTAACAAATGAATTAGAAAGAAAAATTATGTACAAGAGACATAATTTTTTTGAAAATGCGAATAAACCCGGCAGGCTCTTAGCGTGGCAGGTGAAAGATCATAGGAAGAGACCACTAATTGCCAGGATAAGAAACAAAGGGGAGACTATTTCAAATATAAGAAAGATTCAAAAAATCTTTGAAGTCTATTATAGAAACCTCTATAAAAACACGCAGATAGATACAAAAAAAATAGATCAGTACTTAGCAGATATGAAGGTTCCCAAACTTTCTGAAAGCATGAAATCAGACTTGGATAGACAAATTACATGGGAAGAACTGAACTCTGCCATTGACAAGGCCAAGCTAAATAAAACCCCAGGTCTGGATGGTTTCTCACCTCTGTTCTACAAGTTGTATAAAGAAGAGTTAGGCCCGTTACTGCTCTCAACTATGAATCAAGTGCTCCAAACAGGAGAGATGCCAGAGTCCTGGGAGGAAGCCACAATAGTTCTGATACCCAAACAGGACAGAGATATGGAACAAGTGAAGAACTATAGACCTATCTCATTAGTCAATAACGATTATAAGTTATTTGCCGTAATCTTAGCAAACAGGTTGAAACAAATCTTAGTAAAAATAATACACGGGGATCAAGCAGGCCTTCTTCCAGGCAGACATCTGAGCCAAAATGTAAGAACTGTGCTAAATATAATAGAATATGCCGAACAAGACCCAAGCAGAGAGATTGCACTATTGTTTTTAGATGCAGAGAAAGCGTTCGACAACGTGCGGTGGGAATATATGTTGAAAGTGTTGGAGCTCTTTGGAGTGGGACATTTTAGAAGGGCCATAGGAGCCATTTACTCTAGACAAAGGGCCAAGCTAAAAATAAACGACGAAATGACAAATTACATAGAAATTCAAAAAGGGACTCGACAAGGGTGTCCCCTGTCGCCGCTACTGTTTATTTGGATATTAGAAATTTTGAACATCAGAATTAGAGAGACCAGCGAAATCAAAGGAGTCAGGGTAAAAGGATACGAATTTAAAGGGAAGGCTTTTGCAGACGACTTGGTCTGCTTCTTAAGGGAACCATTAAAAAGTACATGCACATTATTTGAGGTTATTAACAAATTTAGCATGGTGTCGGGCTTCAAAATCAATAAGGAGAAATCGGTTTTTCTAACCAAAAATTTATCCAATTGTGATACGGCTGACCTAGAGAAATTGTCTAACTGCAAGGTAGTGCCAAGAGTAAAATATCTTGGACTATGGTTAACTAACAAAAACAGTAAACTCTATCAAAATAACTATGACAAAACGTGGAAGGAGATAAAAGGGGACCTTGAAAACTGGCAAAGACTCCAACTTACCTGGCTAGGGAGGATTGCTGTGATTAAAATGATGGTGCTTCCCAAAATGCTGTTTATGTTTCAAAATCTACCAATTATCAAGGGGGTAAAGGTGTTTGAAAACTGGAAGAAAGATTTGGTTAAATTCATTTGGAATGGGAAAAAAGCTAGAATTGCCTATAGGAATCTTATTGACGTGAAGGACAGAGGGGGCCTGGCACTCCCAGATCTCAGATACTACTATGAAGCTGCTAACTTTAGCTGGCTAAAGGACTGGATTAAATTGGACAACAAAAAATTACTTAAATTAGAGGGACACAATTTAAGATATGGCTGGCATGCTTATCTATGGGATGAAAAGGACAAGGTGAATAAAGAATTTAAAAGGCATATTATAAGATCCAGTCTCTTAACAACGTGGAAAAGATACAAGAAGGGGATAGAGCCCAAAACCCCTCTGTGGCTGCGCCCACTCGAAGCAGTCTTGAGACCAGCTACATGTAATGAAGTTGGAACGTATGAGGAATATTTAGTTAAAGAAAGAGGGCAATGGGCACTTAAGGGCAGAGAAGAATTAGGGTTAAAAGACTGGTTCAGTTTTTACCAACTGCATGATAGATTTAGAAAGGACGCGGCGGTGGGATTTGCATCCAAAAAATCCGAGTTAGAATGTATCTTTGACAGAGGCAACAAAGGCTTACTCTCAAGGCTTTATAAATTTATTCTAGACTACAACCTTGCAGACAACCAAATAAAAACCGTTATGATCTCTTGGGCCAGAGACTTTGGTAGAAACATAGACCTGGAAGAATGGGAATATCTCTGGAAAAAGGGGTTTAAATTCTCTCTGGCCGGCTCGATTAGAGAGAATATGTTTAAAATGTTCTATAGAACATACATAACTCCAGAGCTTCTGGCGAAAATAGAGAAAACAGAAAGAGGGGCCTGTTGGAGATGCAAGAAAGTAAAAGGAACATTTTTCCACATATGGTGGACCTGTAATATAGTTCAAGAATTCTGGATAAAAGTGGTGAAAGAAACAAATAATATGATTACCAATAAGGTCAAGAAGAACCCCGAGACATGCTTATTAGGTTTATTTAGAAGGCGTATTAGCGCAGGAGATGAAGAAATTTGCCAATATTGTTTCGTTGCGGCAAGACTAATAATCGCAAAAACATGGAAGGGGGAAGAAGAGCTAAGTATTAGAGACTGGAGAGACAAACTGGGGGGATATATCCAAATGGCCAAGCTGACAAATAGCAACAGAGGAGGAAATAATGAGGAGTTTGCAAATAAATGGAGGCTGGCACTTGGGTATTTGGAAAAGAAGACAAAGGTAGATTTGATGACAGCCATAAAGGGGATTTAGCGAAAGAAGATACAGGGGTAGTTGACGGTTAGTTACGCGATACTTACTGAGGGGTATCGGAGGTCTAGGGGGTCGGGTTCACGGGCGAGGGGCAAGGGGGACAAGGATAAGTTAAGGTACAACAATGGTATAGCAAATCTGTGATCATCCATTAGTTTAGCGACACTACAGTGCAAATTGTTATACCTGTCTGTATATATATATATATTTTTATTTCTTTTTTCTTCTGCGGTTGTATATGGATACATGTTACTCTATTTTTTGTTTTTCACTTTCATTAATAAATAAAAAAGGAAAAAAAACACATTGGTCTTCAGAGAGGAGAATGATTAGCTTTTATTAACTTCTTATGCTTCTACTCTGCCTGATGAGGCTGACTGAGAACATATTGCCCTAACTCATTGCACAGCCACATTTTTATTGTTGATTCCATTAATTCGCTATGTTATTTATGGAACTTATTACCTGTTTTAACAATTATTGTCTTATTTGTGAATTTTTAATTGCTTGTTTTAATTGTTTTTTACTGTTGTTTTCTATTTTGTTTTTGTCTTTTGAAGAGGTTAAGTTATAAATGAAGGGAGAGGGGTTAAGTTATAAATGAAGCTATTATTATTATTATTATTATTATTATTATTATTATTATTATTAAGTTCTGAAACTTCAGTTAGTTCAAAACAGTTCAGCTATTGGGTTACTGGCACATCTAGGAGGGATTATACTACACCTATACTGGAATCGCTAAAGCACACTCTACTCTTGGCAAAGTACAAAGTTTTGGTAGTCACCTTTAAAGCCCTATAGAATTTGAATCTATATTACCCACAGGTTCACTTTCTCCTGTTTAATCTGCCCTACACACTTAGATCCTCTGAAGGACATTACTTCAGTCAGCCAGGATTAGGCTGACAAGTGTTGCCCAGGACACCTTTTCTTAGATTCTATCATAGGAAAGAGAAAAATCCAAACAAACTCACTGAAAGGGGTAAGATAGCTAATGTCAAGAATCCAGGGTCAGAAATGCCAATAACAAGAGTCCTTAGAAAGCAGAAGAATATCCAAGTGTCTTGTACAACTTCAGAAGCAGAGTTCAAACAGACAAAGATGCCAGAGCTGAAAATCAGATTACCGTCCAAAAGTTGAAGTCAAGAGTCCTTGAGTAAGAAACCGAGAAGCAGCAGTCAGGTCCCAGAACAAAGGCAAACAGATTTTGTACTCAAACAAAGAAACAATGATGTCCTCCACAAAAGAGTCACAACATTGAGGGGGGTTTATCTTAAAATGTCAGAAGTGCTTGCTTAGTGATAGTTTCTAAACTAATCTCTGAGAATTACGATATCCTGATCACTCTTTCCTATGCTCTAGAAGTGTGATTATATTTAACCCCTCTGTTGCTTGTTCAGAGGCTCCTAGTGGAGTGGCGGAGGCTCCTTCTTTGGAGGCTTTTAAACAGAGGCTGGATGGCCTTCTGCTGGGAGTGCTTTGAATGCGATTTACCTGCTTCTTGGCAAGGGGTTGGACTGGATGGTCCATGAGGTCTCTTCCAGTTCTATGATTCTATGGCATGCTTGCTTCAGCTTCCTCTAGAGGAGCTTGACCAGACAAGAGATTTTGCTGCTGCTGAATTTGTCTGCAGCAATGATTGAGCTATGCTAGGTAGACTTCTGGGAGCTGCTGGCCTCCATCTCCTTTGCAGGCTCTTCTAGCAACTCCTTGCTATCTGAGCTGGCCATGACAAATTCATAGAGTTGGAAAAGATCACAAGAACCATCTAATACAAACTCCTGCCATGCAAGGAGCACACAATCAATGCATTCCTGACAGATAGCCATCCAGTCTCTGCTTTAAAACCTCCAAAGAAGGAGACTTCCCCACACCCTGAGGCCACTTATCCCACCATTGAACAGCCCTTACCATCAGGAAGTTATTCCTAATATTCAAGTGGAATATCTTTTTTCTGCTATTTGAATCTATTGCTGTGTCCTGGTTTGTAAAGCAGAAGAAAACAAGTCTGCTTCATCCAATATGACAATCTTCAGCTGTCCCTAGACTGTAGAATGGCTTGTCAGAAGCAATTCAATGGCTGTATATGCTGCCCACACTTAAAACAGAACTAAAAACTATGTAATCTCTTCTGACAGGCCTATCCAGATGTTTTTTAAATTATATTTAAATTATGAATTCATTGTTTTAGCATGTTTGTTTGTTTGATGTCATGCTCTTTTAACTGGATATGTAAATATTTAGTGCTCTGTGATGTAAGCTGGTATCCATATGCTGATGCATATGGATACCAGCCCCCCCCCCCCAAAAAAAAACTGATAGTGAGAGGCAAGTAAGAAATTATCATCATCATTTTTAAAAATGTGATATCCCTAATGGGATATTATTTTTGCAATAGAATCATAGAATCATAGAGTTGGAAGAGACCTTGTGGGCCATCCAGTCCAACCCCCTACCAAAAAGCAGGAAAATCACATTCAAAGCACCCCCAACAGATGGCCATCCAGCCTCTGCTTAAAAGCTTCCAAAGGAGGAGCTTTCACCACACTTCGGGCCAGAGAGTTCCGGAGTGTGGTGGAGGCTTCTTCTTTGGAGGCTTTTAGGTTAACTTCTGACTTAAGACACTTCAATCTTAATGAAATATCTTTTTATTTGTTTTTTAAAATGTTCATATTGTTTCGAACATTTATTTTAATTGTGCTTTCACTACAAACATTTCCTAAAACAAGGATCCCAAAGTGTTTGATATCTGAGTCATACAAACCTATTGTGATTGAATGTAGAAAAAAACTTGGCGCGAAAAATAATATATTCCTGACTAAAAACATTTTATTGGGGTAAAAAACGATGGGGATCATCTGTTTACATTGTTTGAGTTTTTAGTTTCTTTTTGGTAATTCTATCATGAACCTCTGTTAACAATGCTTTCCCCTGGTTCTCAAAGGCAGACTTCCTTGACAGCTTTTCGAAAATGAGATGTCAGACTGAAAGGGTAACAACAACAGATTATGAATAATCTTTACTCCAGTATATAACCACACTTGTTGAAAAATGACTCAAGACTAGAATAAATGTAAAACAGAAAAAATAGAAAGCTACTGGAAAACAAATTATTTCTTGAGATGTAGGAATGTTTGCCACAGATTTAGATACTTTTACAATTGTGGACCTTTATATATTCCTTGTAGACTTTCATCCCAAAACTGACTTATATTCTAATTACTAAAAGTTGCCTCCATAAATATGAATCCTATGGGAACGCTGGAGAATGCAAATGACTTTTTGGCTATCTAGTACCCAACCTAATTTATCATAGGCGATAACTTGTGGCCGAGTATGATTGTCTTCCAAGGGTAGAGTCTTAGAGGTGAGTCCGTGAGTGAGTATAGAGACCTTTTCTGGATCCTCATAGTCTTTCACAATGAGGACATAGATTTCCAGATGGAATATCGTCATGACAAGTGTTTGCTTGATGTGCTGTTTTTTGGCATGCTTCTCTCTTTTGTCCTCTATTTGTGCCTCTTCAAAAACCATAACACTGTTGGTAACAGCAGACCTTCCGTTAGAAAGCTAGAGGGCCAGGGCATCCCAGTTTTTTGTGTTTATTCCACATTTTTTAGGTTAGCTTTAAATCTCTTTAAATCTCTTTTGCTGCCCGTGGACATTCCATTTTCTGTTCTTGAGCTGAGTGTAAATTAACTGCTTTGGGAGATAGTGAGCGGACATTCGGATAACATGGGTGGTCCAACAGATTTTATGATGGAGGATCATTGCTTCAATGCTGGTGGTCTTCGCTTCTTTCAGAATGTGTATCTGCCTGTCTTCCCAAGAGATTTGCAGGATTTTTGGATGCAATGCTGATGGAATCTTTCCAGAAGTCAGGAGTGATGTTTGTAGATTATCAATGTCCCATAGATGTATAATAGAATAGGAAGGACTATAGCTTTATTAGCAAGCATCTTGGTATCCTTACAAATTTCTCAATCCTCAAACATTTGAAAAAATGCTGTACTCACAGAGCTCAGACAGTGTTTTATTTCAGTGTCAATGTAGATTGTTGTGGAGAGGTGGCTACCTGGATAGCGGAAATGGTCAACATTTGATAGTGTTAACACTGTTAAACTTTATTTCTGGCATTGCAGAGTGACTGGTTGGTGCCTGCTGGTAGAACATTTTGGTTTCTCAATGTTTGGTGAGAGGCCATGTTTTAGGTCTTCCTTTCAATGAGCACGGACTACATTATCATCATCAGTTCTATAACAGAAATTGTTATGATCTTACTTTTGGCTTTCAGCCTGCTGAGGTTAAAGAGCTTGCCATCTGGTGATTTCCACACTGGTGGGAAGCTTCACATCAATAAGGTGTAGAAGCATAGCTATGACAATGGAAAATAAAGAATGGTTGCTTACCTGTAACTGTGTTTCTTTGAGTGGTGATCTGTGGAATCTACACATGTGGTAGTTTGATGCACCTGTGCAGCATTTTCGGAACTTACACAGCTGTTAAGGTTTGGCTATGACCCCGCCCATCCTCCCCTGAGGGTATATAGCCCCCAGGTGAGGTTATAGCCTTTGTTCCTTGCCGCCGCAGTGGCAGATGAGAAAGGCATGATGACAGTGGGGAGGACGGGCGGGGATGAGATCACCACTCGAAGAAACACGGTGCCTTCCTTCGTGGTGTCTGTGGAATGCACACATGTGGTAGACTAACAAGCTACTCACCGTGGAAGTCGGGTGTCATGCCACCGCTGAAAACAGAACGGCTCTCCTGAAGGCTGCTTGATGCTTGTAGGTCGACCTTGTAGTGTGTCACAAATGTCAGCGGCATGGCCCAGGTAGCCGCTCTGCAGACATCCTCCAAGGGTACTCCCTGGCAGAAAGCAGTGGAGGCAGCAACGGCCCGCATGGAGTGTTCCTTGAGTCCAGGTGGGGGCTCCTCCCCCACCAGCTGGTAGGTCAGTCTAATTGCTGTGACTAACCACACGGAGAACCTCCTGATCGCCCTGGTCCAGTCTATATAGTAGGCTAATGCCCTCCGGACATCAATCATATGCAAGGCCTGCTCAAGCTGCATGGTTGGGTTCTGGAAAAACCCTGGGAGCACTATGTCTTGCGAGACGTGGAAGAGGGAGGCAACCTTGGGCAAAAAGGCGATGTCCGCATAACAACCTTGTCCTTATGGAATCACATATATAACTCATCCACGCACAGAGCTCGCTGGCCCAGCGAGCTATGGTGACAGCTGCAAGGAATGCCGTTTTCCATGATAGAAAGAAAAGGTCAGATGGATGGATACTGACAAGTGGAATGTGTCCAGAAAAAGGTGACCAAAATGGTCAAATGTTTGGAATTCTAGCCCTATGAGAAGCAGCTTAAGGAGTTAGGTATGATTAGCTTACAGAAAAAGAAGGCTGAGAGGAGACAGGATAGCCATGTTCAAATATCTGAAAGGATGTCACATTGAGGAGAAGGCAAGCTTGTTTTCTACTACTATAGAGACTAGAACATGGAGAAACAGTTTCAAATTGCAGGAAAAGAGATTCCACATAAGCATTAGGAGGAACTTCCTCACAGTAAGAGCAGTTTAGCAGAGGAATATGCTGCCTCGGTGTGTGCTGGAGTTTCCTTCTCTGGAGGTTTTTTAGCAGAGGCCATCTGTTGGGAGTGCTTTGATTGGATGTTCTTGCATGGCAGGGGGTTCCACTGAATGGCCCTTGTGGTCTCTTCCAAAACTACAGTTATATGATGCTAATTTAAGTCCATTACACCAGAATTCTACACTTTCAACACTACCATATTTATTATAAGTTGAGTTTTTGTTAATAGCCTATTATGGTCAAATACACTGAATGCTTTCCAGAAGTTTTCTGTGTACGTGCTGCATATGCACATACCTGCAAATATACATAGTTTGGGGATGTAATCATATTCAATAAGATTGGGGAAAATTAAGTCCAGAAAGTAGTGTACAAAGTGCTAACAGCTTGCTACTATTGGCCTCTCACAAACATCTACTGATAATACAAACACCTTGGAATTATGTAAGTCAGCCGATTGTGTGATAAGACTTGGTTACTCACATTCAAATCTCTGGTGAAAGACTAGAATTTTATAATGAATGAATTAATTACATCATAAAGCATTTGCTCAGTTGGCAACCTGCTCACCGATAGTTGGATGGCCTGACAGTTCACAATTTGACTTTCTTCCTATTTCAGCCTTGCTTGCTTTTAGCTACATCAGAAAACTACTGCTAGTTTCAAACTCAGAAATCCCTTCAGTATAAACTATTTTCTCTTTTACAGGTCAAAATTCTCAAACAGAATACTTTATCCAGAGAATTTTATTACAATATATGCAGTCATTAATGGAAGATGTCAAACAGACTTCATGACATATTTCATGCATTTGTGCCAGAGTAAAGTAGAAGCCGACTTAATCCCATGGTGACTTCAAAAGGATTTAATATATCTACTGTTTATGATTAGTGCCATTTAATCTAGAGCTTCTGAATAAGAAGTTTCTCAAAATATGCAAATTTTCTTTTTCTTTAATGAGGTCCCTCTGGAATTAGCATATCATTTCTGCATTACAGAAAGGATTGGATCAAGCCAGCAGAGAAATGAAATATTTTGCAAATGAAATAATCCTTGCTATAACACTGTACTGATCACATTAAAAAAAGATTCGATCTGGTAAGAAAATTGCAATACTTGAAAGTTTATCACCAAAAGAAACATTGTTTTGTATTGCTGAAAAGTTGCAGCAAAACAGAAAAGAAGATCAATTCTGAGAAAAACTAAAATTGGAAGTTCACACCTGAAAAGCTTACAGAATGAAGGGAAGGCTTTACAGGCAGTCCCCAAGTTACGAACAAGATTGGTTCTGTAGATTTGTTCTTAAGTTGAATTTGTATATAAATTGGAACATGTACATTTGTAAGTATACCTCTAGTCCCCCCCCCACACACACACACACAAGTGCCAATAGGGGATAAGAAACTGGAAAATAATGCCTTTAGTATCACATCTATTTCATTCTTTTTTTTAAGGGAAGGTGTTTTGAAGTATTTTTGAGACTTGCAAATTCGGGGGGGGGGGGTATAATTCATCAAATGAAAGTTTGAGGAGGGCTGCGGCCCACCTCATCAGCCTACAATGTAGAAAACACAAAACCTTTTGTGTGTGTACCTCGAAGTCACTGTCAACTATGGTGATCCCATGAACAAAATCTTATGCTGAAACCAACTGGTTAGTCTGAAAGGCACTACAAGACTCCTTTTTTCCTTAGACAGTATTGCAAATGGTTTAACCACTTGAGGGCAGTAATGCAGAGCTATTCTGTTTATTAACCAAATCCATAAAAGTCTTCTAATAAGATTAACTATTCTGGTTATGTCCTCATATAATGAAATCTGTGGCTTCTGATGGAATTCATCATCACTATACTACACTGGATGAACATACTTGTTCTTGCTCCTATCAGTTCCTCGAAGTACCAAACTCAATTCAAAGTCAGTCTCATGAAATCAAATAAGACTTGTTCCCAGATGTAGGATCAGAGTTTTAAATTATTGTTCTGAAAAGGTTAAAAATTAAATTTCATATAAGACTAGTTGCAAAGATCTTTAATTACTTTGGTAATCTAAGCCTGCAATGGAAAAATTCTGATCATTTCAAGTCAATTCCTATATAGAAGCTAAAGCCAGTAGGATTCTACATACTTTCCTGGCAGAAGATGTCATTGAACACAGTGAACTATTTTTAGTAATAACATTTTGTAATGTAAAACAATAGTTAATGCTGTAAACAACAATAGTGGGTAGGAAATATTTTTTTCTAGTGTCAAACTACAGGAAATGGTACATGCTAATGAAACAAGATTAATTTCTCAAAGTAGAAAAAATATGACCAGTAATCATTTTACCTATTGTAGTAAAAAACTTTGCATTCATCCTCCCCCCATCAAGCTCCACAAGTATTTTAAAAGCTTGTTTATATAATTACTAGCTGTGCCCGGCCACGCGTTGCTGTGGCGAAGTCTGGTGGTCTGGGAAATAAAGTATTGAGGAATTGGTGGTAGTTAAGGTCAAGGGTCAAGGTTTTCCCCTGACATTAAGTCCAGTCATGTCTGACTCTGGAGGTTGGTGCTCATCTCCATTTCTAAGCCGAAGAGCCGGCGTTGTCCGTAGACTCCTCCAAGGTCATGTGAGATGACTACATGGAGCGGCGTTACCTTCCCACCGGAGCAGTACCTATTGATGCACTCACATTTGCATGTTTTCGAACTTCTGGGTTGGCAGAAGCTGGGGCTAACAGTGGGGGCTCTCTCCGCTCCCCCAATTCAAACCTGCGGCCTTTCAGTCCAGAAGTTCAGCAGCTCAGCGCTTTAACATGCTGTGCCATCAGGAGATATTATTTCCTAAAGGTTGTGAATATACAATATTTCTGATTGGGTTTTTTTTGTTTGTTGGAGGCAAGTATGAATGCTGCAATTAGGAAAAATGATTAGGATGTAATGGCCTTGCAGCTTTAAAGCCTGGCTGTTTCCTCCCTGAGTGAATTTTTTGTTGGGAGGTGTTAGCTGGCCCTGATTGTTTCCTGTCTGGAATTCCCTTGTTTTCAGAGTGGTGTTGTTTGCGATATTTTATGTACCAAAACATGTTAGACAACAAATTTGTCAGAAAAAGTAGTTCAGTACACAGTAATGCTATATAGTAATTACTGTATTTATGAATTTAGCACCAAAATATCACGATATATTGAAAGCATTGTCTACAAAAATGCGTTGGATAATCCAGAACGTTGGATAAGCGAGTGTTGGATAAGTGAGACTCTACTGTATATTTCTAATCTTATATTATGTGCTCAGAACTGGATTATATGAGGCCCCTTCTTCACAGCTGGATAAAATGCACACTGAAGTGGATTATATGGCAGTGTGGAGTCAAGATAATCCAGTGCAAAGCAGATAATATAAGATTATAAATGGGTTATATAGTTGTGTGGAAGGGCCTTGAGTCTACACTGCCATATAATCCAGTGCAAATTAGATAATCTGTGGAAGAAGCCTAAGTGAGGCCTAAATCTGCCTGTCCCCTAACTGAAACCTGGCTGTCCCTTGGTTGCTAGGCAACCAAGTGGGCAGAGATTAGCCCTCTAAACTGGCAGCAATTGGATAAAAAAATTATTGCTCTCCCTCTAATTAGGACTTTATTTTTCTTTTCTTTTTGTTGTATCAACCTTGAGGCGTGGATGATGGGTTGTGTTGTCAAATTTTGAGGTTGGGGGGCCTGTACTTTTGTTGTTTTGTGAATCGCCGTGATGCCATCACTCTTTTATATATATAGATACACATGGTTGTTTATCAAGAAAATCACCAGGCCTGGTTTATGCAAACCAGAAAAACAGTACTACGGCTCAGAAATAGATGTAAGGCACACTCTATAGGATACTAACCTGTAAGTCTTTCTAAGGCATCAAATCCATGCTTCAATGCAATAATGTCAAGAAAAGAAATTGTACCATCCTCAAACCTATATAAATGGAGAAAAGGAAGAAATAACTATGCAACTAAGTTTTGTTACTGTTCATATATAAGCTAAATCTAACAGAAAATTACTTAGCAGAAATCAGTAGCTCTTTAATTAACATTGGCCTAGCTTCACACAGAGTGACTTTGCACAGCAGCTACAACTACAGAAATTCCATAAATACAACTGAGTGTGTGTGTGTGTGTGTTGGGAGGGGGGGTTACGGAGTAGTTTAGAAGCATTTGTTGTAGCCAACTATTATAGCCCATAAACAATCAGAGATATATATACACACACACACACACACACACACACACACACACACAAGATCTACTGGTGAGTACTCACATGAACTCTAAAATCCAACCAACATTTGTAAACAGTGTCTCTGAGTAAATGTTCTACCTCCATTCTCTGGAACTAGCTCCCACACAGTTTTACTTACTGTAGTCTTATTTTAGAGTGTTCATGGCTGACCCTGATAAACCATGGTCCAGATCTTTGGTACTCCACAAATGGTGGAGAACCATGGTACTCCACAAATTTAAAATACAATCAGAAACTTGGAGAATTTTAGCCACAGCCAAATATAATGTCACAGCAAACTATGAAGCCAAAAAGTGGAAATTTTCATCTAAAAGATGTAAAATATTCCTAAGAAAGAACTGGAACTTAAAACGGGAATACTGAGCAGAACCTGGGCTTAAGCATACATAAAACAGATGAACAGGTTTACAATATTTAAACTGACCTTCTCACTATGACTTGAAACCTATGTAACCAGAGAATAATTAAAGATTTTTTTTTAAATGAAATGTTTTGTAGTGTTACCTTTCAGCCACTGATTGTCTTGGTGAATAGAAATCCTCTTCTGCTAAATAGGCAGCTGCAGTTCCTCCTCCAAAATAGGCTTTTCTTAAGCAAGAAGCAACATCATTCTTTACTATCAGAGCACCTAATCCAGTGGGAAACCCAAATATCTTGTAGAATGAAAGTGGCACAAAGTCTGCTAAACAAATGCTTAAGTCTAATGGGGAAGTGCTAACATAAGATGCTGCATCCAAAAGTACAAACCATTTTCCACAGACCTTAACAGGGCACATTTTCCCAGATTTTATCTTTTCTACCCAGTCAAGGGGGTATTTAGTGCCTGAAAAATTACTCTGAGCAGGATAACAGAAGAGGTGAGGAGTTCTACTACCCTTCTCTTCCACTACTATCTCATTTGTCCCCGACAACATTTCCTTTGGTTTCACAGGCACAAAAGGGACATTCATTGCAGCAGTAATTTCTCTCATGCCCACCACAGATGTGTGGCTATCAGTGAGGTAGCAAAACCGGCTGCCAGGATCCTCCAGTGTTTCAGGCATCCAGGGAAAAGCCTCTGCAACCAACTTCAGTGCAGTTGTACTGCCTGAAGTGAAGATGACAGTATAGTCTTCTACAGTTGTATTGAAGTGCTGTAATATCCTGCAAAAGAAGAAAAACATATTAATTTTGAAGAAGCATTTGAGAAGTACAAAAAATACTTTTTTTGGCTGCTGTGTCTAAGCAGACAAGATATGTAAGCTACATTCTGTTTTACATTATTGAATTTCAGTGTTGTGCACCACCAAGATTATTCTGCTCTGTTTGTTAAATTATGGCATGAGGCATATGTCATCAGCATTTTAAAAATGAAAAAGCAGTCACAAAATGTTTCTGCCAAATACAAGGCAGGTGGGACCACCTTCATATTTCCCCGTCTATTGTTTCTCCCTCCAGAATCATCCCTCCAATCCAGTGTCACTGAAGGTACATCCCAGCATTCCACCAAGTCATTGCCACCTTAGATCCTGTTCCTCTTTTCTATGAGATGAAGAGTCCTTTAAAATTTAATTATATGAACAAACTTTATGACTATCCTTGGTATTTCTTCATCATTATTTTATAAAATCTTGAACAATTTAGTAGGACTAAGCATCCTACCTTCATTTCAACTTTGCAAAAAAAGCCTTTTGTGAGCACTCTTCAGGTACAGGTTCATTATAACTTTCAAATCTACCTGGTGATGATCTAACAATGGACATCATATTAATATAAAATGCAATGATTTGTACATTACATCAGAATGCTGTGGGAAACATTGCTGGAATCAAGAAGTTACACATTTTGCAAAATTCAGGAATATAGTTACCGAACTGTAGTTCAGTTTATCCCTTGAGAGAGATTTCTCCTTTTCTCCTGCATATGTCTTACAATAAAAGCATGACTGACAGTAGCTTGCTGAGTCTCTCCTTATGAAAGCTCTCAAAAATATTTTCATTATAGCTCTATTATAATGCATACAAGATACACTGAGTCATTGACTGAGTCCATACATCCATTCCAGCAATTCATCCCTCTCATCAATGTTTAATTGTACACCCAGTTACATGCTTTAGGGAGTTTGCAATTGATACGTTTTGTTCTTTGAGCAAGATGGAAACATAACAACTTCAACGTGTACTTTTGATAAGCCCATTTCTGCCAAATTATTATATTTTTGAAAGTGTTTTTTTCCCTAAACTTTGGCTTTTTTTTTTCAGTTATAATAATTTAAAGACAGATGTTTATCCTGCAATCTCTTTAATCTGAATCTGTCTTCCCCTGCTACCTTCATTGCTTCTATCCAATACAGCGATGAAACCATAATTTCAATAAATTAAAGTTTGTTTGTTTATCACCTTATCCAACCAGCGTTATCACAAACAATGGAATCAAATCCCATTGAGAAATTCAACAGAACCAATAGATAAATCTGTCTGATAGTCACCTAGAGTGATGGTGACCACTGAAGCAATTTTATGAGGGGTTGGAATTAAGTATTCTCCCAAAGCAGCATTTATAATCTAACTTTCACCACTCAACAGCTCTAACAGCTCTGATCAGCCAGGATGGACATGTGTCTAACTTCTTCAATTTTCCTTTTTATCCTGAAAGCTATCAAGAAAAGACCACATTTCCTGAAAGAAGAATCAGGAATATAAGATTTTGACTGCAAACAGAAGGTCAGCTGCTGTCCTCCCCTCCTTTCTGCCATGTTTTTATTTGTGTTGTACTTTGAAATGGTCATATGACTGGTCAAATAAATTAATAATAATAATAATAATAATAATAATAATAACAACAACAACAACAACAACAACAACAATAATAATAATTTCTACATCATCATATGGAACTTATTAGAACCTGTCCAACAATACTGGATATGTTTGTGTCTCAGTTACCTCCCTAGATGCAACTTCAATCTGATATTTAAGTGAGAATAAATCCAAATAATTTCTCCTGCAAAATGGTTGGCAAACCCATCACAGTGTATTTCTGTTGCTGTTCTCTGCAACAGGGTGAGGTCTAGAAATGTAGCCAGATATAATAGCTTTCTGGCTACATTTTAAAAACAACTGTACTGAATGAAATTGTGCTCTTTTGACAGAGACAGCAAGGAATAATTATTTCATTGCACACTCTGCAGCAGAGTAGGATTTAAAATGACCTCTAATGAATACTTGTATTATATTCTTCACAAGTCTTTCTCCAAAATTGTTCCACCCATGTGCTTCATTGCCCACACCTCTTCAGGCAACTAAAGAACCAGTACTTTACAAACAAGTCAAAAATAGTCAAAATAACTATCATGAAGCCCCTACCATTTACCCTGAGTTTGGGCTTCTATTGGTTAGGAAAGGCCTAGTTCTTTGTGTATAATAATCATGGGAGGGAACTGTAGTTAGCTCTTTCCTTTAAGGCACCTCCTTCCCCTAACCCTTTAAGAATCCCACAAGGGTAGAGCCTCATAACCAGACCCAACTGCTCCCTTGAAATTGTCCATTTTGGAGCTGGAAGGTGTAGAGGAAGGCTGAAGAGAAAGAAGCACAATTCGCACATTAATATCAGAGCTCAGTTACTAGACACAGATGAACAAAGGAACAAGTTACACAAAATAAAGTTAAGTAAAATAAATGTCTCAAACTTGCAAGATTTCTAGCTTTCCTTACAAGGACTCTATTAGTCAGTCCCGGGAGGACAGAGGATTTGAACCTTGTTGTTTATTAAATTATTGTTTACCGTTCATTTGTGTATTCCGATCTGTTCTCAGCAAGATCAAGGCACCTTCCACATAAACAACTCATGGAGGCAGAACAGTAACTAAGTAAAGTATCAGTCTCTTAGGCCAGGGGTCCTCAAACTAAGGCTGGCAGGCCGGATGCAGCACTCCAAGGCCATTTACCCAACACCTAAACTTTAGACTTAGAGTTTAGACCTAACTCTGAAACAACTTGAAGGCACACAACAACAACAATCCTAATTGACTTGACTATTTTATCAGCCAAAAGCAGGTCCACATTTTCCATTGAAATACTGGTAAGTTTATGTTGGTTAAAATTGTTCTTTGTTTTAAATATTGTATTATTCTTTCATGACTTTTTTTTTACAACCAATAAGATATGTGCAGTATGCATAGGAATTTGTTCAATTAAAAAAAACAACAACTATAGTCCAGCATCTCAGCAGTCTGGGGAACTGTGAAGCAGTCCTTTGTTTAACAGTCTTCTACTGTTGTGTTTAAAGACCCCTATCTTAGATCATCTCTGTATTCCACATAACAACTGCATCAAGAGATTATTTTTTTTGAAAAAAACCCAATTTACATACATTGTTTCAAAGTCAGATCATGCTCCCAGAAATATTTAAAATAAGATCATTTGCTTATATGATTTAAAATAAGTTGCATGCTCCCTTGTTCTAAAACAGAGAATGTGTTCCACTCTTTTCCACAATCATCCATGCTTCCAAGAAACTGATTACTCCCCAATTTTTCACTTATGTATGCAGTTTCATTAGTAGCAAAAGGCCTAGTGGGCCCGCAGTACATTACTTTCTTTGTTGTTTATTCGTTCAGTAGCTTCCGCCTTTTCATGACCTTCATGGACCAGCCCATGCCATAGTTCCCTGTCGCCCATCACCACCCCCAACTCCTTCAAGGTCAAGCCAGTCACTTCAAGGATAACATCCATCCATCTTGCCCTTGGTCGGCCCCTCTTCCTTTTTCCCCAACATCATTATCTTCTTCAAGCTTTCCTGTATTCTCATTATGTGGCCAAAGTACTTCATCTTTGCTTCTAATATCCTTCCCTCTAGTGAGCAGTCAAGCATTATTTTCTGGAGTATGGACTAGCTGGAATTTCGTACGGTCCAAGGCATTCTCAAAATTTTCCTCCAACACCACAGTTCAAAAGCATCTACCTTCCTTCGCTCAGCCTTCCTTATGGTCCAGCTCCTGCATCCATAGATTACTACGGGAAAGAACATTACTACAATACAGTTATTACTGTACTTGTGTATTTCTTCCTTGCTGCAGTGCAATCGCCCAGGTGAGAAAAAAGAAATTATATCATCAGTTATCTAGCAAATGTCCATCAGCATTTTATTTGCTTGCAATTTTTTTATTTATTTATTTATTTATTTTTGCAGAAACTGGTTCTACGGGGTCTCCCCTACGGAAAGCTCCAGTCAGAGATTGTTCCCCAATTTTTCACTTATGTATGCAGTTTCATCAGTGGCAAAAGGCCCAATGGCTTCAGGCTCTTTCACTTGTGGTGTCAAGAAAAACATTAAAACAGTTTATTTGGCTTGGGTCCAGAATACATGAAAGATTGTATCGTTTTCTATGAAACTGCTTGAGTTCTGGGATCTTCAGAAGGGAGCTTGATCTCAATCCTACTACTGTCATTGGTTCATCACCCATGGACATGTGAGAGGGCATCTCCCAGGCTGTGAAATTCTCTTCCACTGGAGGCTCTTCTTCCACTAATAAGCAAATACCTTTTTATTTAAATAGATTTGGGGTGATAAACCCATGCAAAAGGGTATTTTAATTGGGGTGCCTGCTGTCCTTTATTGTTATACTAGCTTGGGGACCCGGTGATGCCTGGGTTATTAGAAGAAGGCATTGCTTGTTTTGGGGTATTAGGTATTACCGATTTGGTAACATGTATCACTATTTATTAGGAAAACCCAGTCTTTACTTTTGTTTATTATGATTGGAAAACGCATAAGGATGTGGGTGTTTAAACTTTGTTTGAACTATGCAGTGAATCATCTTCTGTACCATGTTGAGAAAAGTATGGCAAACAATTTTTTTTAATTAGCAATGAAATGGCATATAAAATCTAGCTTTTATTAATTTAATTGCCATATTTCATCATTCTGATTTGTGTAGCATATATGACAGTGTTGCATAATGATTTGAGTGCTGGACTCTGGAGATTCAAATAGTCAGCTATGGAAATTTACTAGGTGATCTCATTCTAAGAGAAAGGCAAACACAACTTTCAAGGGTTTCTTGGTAAGATATGCTAAGAGAGAAGATTGGTTCCAGGACCCCTGTGGATGGCAAAAAATATGGATGCTGGAATCCTATTAATAAAATGGCACAGGAAAACAGCAGAGGCACAGCAAACCTCAAACAACAAGGATCATTCCTTGAATTCCCTCACATCCTGGGAGCATATCAGCCCCTGCTACTGCCTTTGAGGGAGCCGTTTCAGGAGACACACAAGGCTGCAGAGATGTGAGGATCTGTGAAATGGTGAGAGGCATTGATTCATGCCAAACTCTACACCTGGATTGCTACAATTTCAGATTTCCACATCTCTCTCCAGCCTTGTGCCTTTCTACAGTTTCACATTCACTCTGTAGTCTCTCCAGCCTCACAAACACAGTACTTTATATACTACACTGTGTTGTCTACATTATTGTGTTGGGACAGGACTGTAGTTTCAATCTGTGGTTGGCTAAATCCATGGATTCTGAGCCCATGGATATGGCGGACACACAATACATTAATACAATACAGGTATTATTATACTTGTGCATTTTTCCTTGTTGCAGTGCAACCACTTGGGTGAGAATAAACAAATTCTATTATCAGTTATCTGGCAAATGTCCACCAGCATTTTATTTGCTTGCAAAAATATTACATTTAAATATTGTGTGATCCACATTGTTATTTGAGTCATTATTAAGAGTTGGCTGTTAACTGCAATGCAATGTATATTTCCAACAGAGAGAATATCATTTAACCCTCCCCTTCTCTCAGTCACAGAAAAACAGATCATGCTCTGTTTTTCCCTTCTCATCAGGTGCTTAAGGGATGCTCTTGTCAAGAACAGATTTCTTTTTAAATATTACATCCACTCAGGGTGGCCAGAGAAAACACCAGCACTGTGGAAAGAACTATGAGATCTGTCTCAAGGGCTTAGTCATTAACTTTTTATATTGATGTTAACACATACATTATTATTAAATGCAGTCAGTGGATTATTGAAAAAGTTGTTAAGTGTTTATAATGAAAGAAATCAATCAATTATTGGGAAACGTCATTGTTTATGTTTGTATGGATGAGAAATATTAATGCGGCCACACATGCACTGTTACATGTGAATGAATCTTACCTATTACTGAATAGTGGGTTGCATAGAGTAAGATAATGAATTACATGAATTACAAGAGATTCCTAAGATGGCATGAGTAATTGAGCCATCAAAGCTTCAGATATGCTTTTAAGCAGATGTACTGAACACAGTGAAGTGCTCTTGTTTCATCCATTTGTACAGTCTCCATTTAGTGACCTTTGAAAGGGACAAATCAATACTGAAGAGGTACCATATCAGATGTTTCTTACTGTGCATTAAAGGTCAAAGGAGACTGTCACATGTATTAATAGCTTCAATACTATTGTTCTGAAGGAGACCTTACTAACAATCAAGAAAGTTTCAATAATGTTTGAATAATCTCAACATCAGCAATATGTGCTAAGAAAATAAGGCACATTTTGCTTCCATTATCAATAAATTCTGGCTCCATGAGTAAAAATGCTTCCTTTGAAATTAATGGAACTGACTTGCTTGCAAGAGAGAAAGAAAAAAACTGTCTGAGATTAGGACAAGATGGTTGCTCTTAATTGGTTCCAAATGGTAATTGTTCTTGGAACTTTAAAGTTTAAACCTAAAATAAGGAACAGATCAAGTGTAATATAAGGCTTGTCTACACAGACTAAAAAAAATCTTACTCGCATTGTAAGTGCTCTAATCCTGACACACAAGCTCCATGATTATTCATTTGTAATGTGTTACTTTGGGCTTTAAATTGTTTCAAAAAAACTTGCTTTTTACCTCAAGGTGTTACAAAAATTCTGAACATTTAGGCATATGGATGGCCCTCCAGGCAGCAGAACTTCACTGTGTAGTTGAGGGGAAGGAATAGTGGTGGGTGGAGTTGGCTGGGGGAGGTGAACAATTTCAACAAGAAGTGGCTTTTTTGTGGAATTAATTTCATTTTTAAAAAAGGTTCACGTGTGCAGACACTTGCATATCAGTATATTAATATTAACACATTTACGCTTCAGAGAAAATAAGTTTATTCACCTGAATGACAAAAGAAATAGCTGTCATGGCCAGCTCCAACAGTCACGATGAGGAGTGGCTGGAAGGGTTGGTAGGGGAGATAAGAGGTCTGCAGCTCCCAGCAGTTTCCCCAATTTAGTTTGATCACAGTAATAGACACTCCCCAGCAGTCTGAGCAAGCTGAGACAAATACAGTAGAACCAGAGGAGTTAAACATACCTCCAGCTTTAGAACGCCGAAGGGAACGTGCAGAATCTTGCAGATCTGCAAGATTAGCAGAGAAACAAGCTCTCAACAAGCGACAGCTCAGATCTTAGAATAAAGAAGCTCAGTCTGAAGGCTTGTTGTGACAGTCAACATCATTGTGCACCGACTGAACCCAGATTCTGCTACTCTTGGACTCCCAGTTTTTTGGACTTTGGTTATTGTTTATTCCAGACATGATCCTATAATTCTCCAGCATGACTCCAGTAATCGAAATTAGACTACAGCTTTGGACTATCCTTATAAGTTATTGTTTAGACTTTGTGCTTTGACTTTGGAACACTGACCTTGGCTTTGTTTCTGGTGTTTGCCTTCTTGGCTGTGCCTCTGATAATGCAGCATAATCATAACAATAGAAATGTGTTCATAGCCATTAGACAAAAAAAAGTGAAGGATTAGAAATACAGACTGCACACTAACAGTGAGGTGAATTTGCCAGGGAGAAATGTGTGGCCAGTTATGGCAGTCCCACTATGGCATATGTAGCACTAACTAGGTCACTAAAAGGCCTATATGTGAATATGGAGTGGAAAACAGACTTTTTCTCCATCAGTGTAGATAAGTCTATAAAGAAGAGGTTTATGATACAATGAAATACTCAAATATACAGATGAAGCACAGCAGCCAGTATGCAAAGTGAAGATCACGGTACCTGTATCGAACGTGTTCAATTGTGTCATATGTCAGTCTGCTGCTAATGTTCTTGCTGTGAGGATTACCTAGGAAGTAAAAAAGCCTCAGTGAATCATAAAGAACATAAGCACTATCCCTTAATATACCTGTATTTACCTGAGTCTAATGCACCATAGAATCTAATACACACCTCAATTTTCAAAACCCTGAAACCAAAAGAAGTATTTGTTGGCGAATGTAATAGGCGGCAGCAAAAAGTACTCTCTTCGTAATCTGAACAAAAAAGGTGCAAATTACAGCGGCTGCATGGTTATAATTCCTTTTTTTTGAAACAAAAGTGTTAGAACATCAAAGCTAAAGTTAAAATGGTATGAATCCACTTTAAGTTTAATAGAAGCTCCAGGTGCTCCTGAAGCAGCTTCCCCATTTGCTTTGGTTCAGCACTACGATTACCATATTATGTGAATCTGATGCGCACCTAAATTTTGGGAAGGTAATTTAGTCAAAAAAGGTGAGCACTAGATTTGAGTAAATGTGGTAATTTAGTTATGAATAAGCATGGCATTCGTTTTACACTTCACTGCAATTCTCTGAAAGTCTTGGCAGATTGCTAAATGGTTTCTGTAACTAGCAATGAATGAAAGTGAACCTCCCACACAACAAAGATAGTGGGAGTTCTGCCCAACCCCTGTTTCTCCTCTTCCCACCTTGGAGCATTCTTCATATGGTGAAGGCATCCTGTTTCATTTTTCATTGAAGATCCAAGAGTTTTTGGAGACAAACCATCAGCCTTGCAGAGGTTAGGAGTCCCAGCAAAGCTGAACTATATCAGGTAGTGTTGTAATCTGTGCATGACAACAGAGTTCTTCCAGATTTCTGACCAGCATAAACCAGATCAGGATTGTTGCTTGTTACATGTGTAGGACTAGATATTGAGAGAGACCCAAGATTGCCACAGAAGCCATGATATCCAGAGTTGGTCCTGATAAAGATGCTACAGCATGGATGTTAAAACCTCCCTAACACAATACATTTGGAGAAGATTAACACCACCCCTGAGACTACTTCCAGGAGTTCAGATAGTGAAAGGGTTAGGGAGAAGGGTGGATGGTACAACAATAGAATCCACATCTTTATCATGTTATCCTATTGCTAGGTGTTGACATTCAAACTTTGGAGAAAGTAGCATTTTATCCTCTCCATAATTTCTCATTTTCAGAAAAATAGACTGTAAAATAAGATTACAAAGTTTTGGAGCATAACTTTTGTTCCCTGTGCTCCCATACTGGAATATAATGCATTCTCAAATGAAGAATTCTGTACTTTCTTCAGAGGAAAGGGTAAGATTAAAATGTGCAGCTCTCAGAATGGGTCTGGGCATTCTTGGCCCATCACTCCAACTCAAGGATAAATCTGGCCTCTGTCTTCTATACAATTCAGCCAAGTGCTGGAGCCTTTTGAACTTCTCATTGCAAAATCGTGTGGAAAAAAGACCTACACTCTTGATTTGTTGGAAATAGCAAAAATAAGAACCTTCCAAACCTTTCACTATTTATTTGTTAATGTATATATTTGCTAACCTGTATTCTTTGTACAAGCTGATTTGCCAGTTTGTACCTCTTTGGTGTGGGAAGGGTTATAAACATTTGACTGTACTGGCATGTTCATATTCAGGACTCCATTTTGTATTCAGTCTTCAGTGGAGGTGGTTGCATGAATGTGTTTCATCTTCAATGATAGCAGGTGTATGTATCCAGACCTTAGTGGAGGTGGATGAATGAAAGCTTAGAAACTTCAGTGTATGTTTATGGACTTCAGTGAGTACACCTATATTAAAGACTATGGACTATTGATAAACAATGATACCCTGTGTACTCAATAAAGAGAGAAGCTACATCCTATCTATAACTGAACTTCAGTAAGAAATGTGCCTGTATCGCAAATTAATATAAGATGTTTATGAGTAAACAAGATATGTTATTTTTCAAAGAAGACTTGGTATTTTTATCTCTGAGTGCATATTTTTAAACTAACAGGTTTCAAGAGTGTATATCTCTTGGTCAATTTCAACTGCAATGAAACATCCTCTGCTAACCAAATATATAATTTGTAGTGGCATGTCTTTATACTTGGCAGTTTAAAGACATGGTTCTCCAGTTTAACAGCTGAGTTACCTGTGTGCCATTACAAGAATGCTTGTGACTATCACTTGTTCAAAGAGCTGACTTCTAACAAGGTCATGCTTTTCTTGACTGGAGGTTTTCAAAAGGCGGTCTCCACATGTTCATGGAGATTCATATTTGCCAAATGAATATGTGTCCAGAGACTGAGTGCAGTTATTTTCCAATTAAGTTAAGCAATATGATTTCTCCTTACCATAAACATTTTCACTAATGTCATCAGTGAAGGCCTTCAGTAAACTTTGTGGGAAAATTGCAGTGCCTGCATGGTCAAGATAAATAATTCCTGCAATGAAACAAACGTATTACATACCAAATTACTAGGGTTTCCATACCCAAGTTCCACAAATCTGGTAGCTTAATTTTCATAGTGAATACAGTGCTACCTCGCTAATCCGCGGTTCGGGTTCCGCGGATTCGCTATATCGCAGTTTTTCCCATCCGGCCCGCCCTCCCCCTCCCTCAAGAAAGCCTCACCTGACGGAGCCTCACAGGAAAGAGAGAGAAAGAGAGAGAGAGAGAGCGGGTGGGGCAGGTGGGCAGAGAGGCCTCCTCGGCTCCCTTGGTGGGCCAAAGAGGAGAGGGAGGGAGGGAGGGGCACTTCCGGAAGGCCTCATGTCCGGAAGAGGGGGGCCTTCCTACCTTCCTTCCTTCCTTCCTTTCCGGGAGGGGAGGGAGGCCGGCCCATGGGAGGTGCATGCGCAGAGAGGAGGCCGAGCTCTCCCTTCGGGCCTGGGCTTTCCTGTGGGGAGGGGCAGGGAGGGGGCAGCATCCTGATTGGGCCCCGGCCAGCCCCCTCCTTTTCCCGAGGGTTCTGCTCTCTCTCTCTCTGTCCTGCTCTCGGAGCCAAAGGCGGGTCAAGGGGCAAACAGCTGCCCAGTCGCCTCACGAAGCCATGGAGACCCCAGACTCAGAGCGGGAGGCTCACATGGGGCTCTGGGCGAGAAACAGGCCCCAAAGCCCACGGGAAACACTCGCGAGGTGTGTCCAGGCTGCCTCAGGAACAACAAGAAATACAGTACAGTATGTTAAAAGAGGAAAAGAGGGAGAGAGGAGAGGTGCTATATTTATTGAAATAAATAGAGTGCTGCTACTTTGCGGTTTTTCACTTTTCGCGGGCAGGCCTGGAACCTAACCCCCGTGAAAAGTGAGGGAGCACTGTAGACTGTTTTCAAATTATGTGGATGACATGATGGCTTCACAGAGAGTTAAATAACTCCTCAAATGATTTCCCACCCTGTATCATGATTCATACTCTGACTGCAAACACTGAAAGGTAGCAGTGAAGTCACTTCTCACAAAACAACAAACTTGCCATTGCCTGGTTTTGGTCAAAAGATTCATAACCACTTGTGCTCCTTCTATTTTTATTAGTTTTATACCAATGTATGCATTCAATGCTTTTGATACAACATAAATAAAACCTCATCCTCTCTTCTTTACCCAAAAATCTGTTGTCTAGCCAATTCCTGCCTTCAATTTTCCCTCCTTGGAAATCTGACAATTTGCGTCCAAACTGACAAACCAGCAAACCAAGCAAAATAGCTGTCTTAGTATTAAGCTTTAAGGAAATGAATATAATAAAGTACAGAAAATGTAAAGTAAAGAAGGGATCCTCAAAGTGGTGATCCATGGACTAGTGCCAGACATAAGTCAATATCTGATAGCCCACCACAGTTAGTTTTCAGGAAGGAAAGAAAGAGTTGTAGCCAATAAGCAAAATTATAGTAGGCCTTCCAAATAACAGCAGCTGCCATGCCACAAACATGCAAACATAAAAACAAATTGAAAAAGCAAAACTTTAACACTCCAGCTACCTAGAAATAATCAAATTATTAAGATAAAAATTTAAAAACCTGCACTAAATTGCAAGTGACTAACCTCTGTCTTAGAGGCCACTCTGTTCATAATAAAGTTAGACCCATCTATCGCCTGAGTCCTAGATATTTTCAGCACATTAATTCAGGCATTATATTACAAATAAATACATTTCACACACATACAAAGCCAGATGATTTAATGCTGCAGAGATGTAGACTCTATTTCTTAAACACATTTTTCTTTTCCTGGTAAATAGAATATTTTACTATATCTACGGCAAATTGAAAAACTGCCAATTTGGTTTAGACAGTAAATTTTTCTTACAAATACAAAGGCGGATCTTCATTTATGCTGCATCCTGAAAGGGGTACAAATCAGCTCCATGGTGATTGCACAATGCACAGAGCTAATTCAGATTAACGTGGCCTTGAACCATATAAACAAAAGTAATGGGTTGCTCTGGATCTTCCCCCAAAATCTGAAGTAAACTGTGACATCAGGCCTGTGTAAGCAGCTGTACCACTTCCTGTTTGGTAAACAACCATGACTGTTTACATCTCCATCCCACTCGGACACCCTGGGGACAGAAGATGGCATCGACCTTGCAGTCAACCTGCTGAGCACCAAAATGGCAGACATCTTTTGCTGCCTAGAGCGATGATAACCAGAGTGAAAGATCCTCACCTCTACAGCTGAACCAACTTCACAGAAGAACAGTAAAGGCAGCGGGACATCAGACAAGCAGGCAGACAGGCAGTAGCACTTGGTGGAGGTAAGCAGAGAGGCAGGAAGAGAGGCAGAGCATCCATCTTCAAATGCTTTTCACTCCTTGAGCCAGGGTAGCAAGCAGATAGCATCAGTCAGTTTAAGAATGTTAAAAGTTTGGCCAGTAAATATATATAGTAATGACAATACATCACAGCTAATTTGAGTAGAGGATACTTTTCAACTGATGACATTCAATGACACAGCAATGAAGCAAGGGGTGATCCTTTACCAGCAACCCGATTGTGGAAATCCCCTTCATAATTCCCCAAATCCCCATGAAGGCATTTAGTGATGCCTTATATGAACTAGCATTAGAAACCTCTATCTCATGCTTCCATGCATCCACCAACCCACATTTAAAGAGTTACCTGCCTAAGCTTCTTCAGGGAAGAAAAAGGCAAGAATTGCCAGAGCATTCAGCATTAATTTTTCCTTTCCAGCATTAATTTTTCCTAGGTTCTGGGATTCTTTTGTCTCTGTTCTCAGCATGATGACAGTGCTTTCTCCTATGGTGCTTGAGAAGGGTACTGCTTCTTTAATGTCCTTGCAATTTTCCCTTGCTCATACAACTAATGCAGATAATAATCCTGGAATCTGTTTCCATTTCATAAAAGTCTACCTTTTATGTGGTATCTCAGACTGACTGACTGCCATTTCAGGGCAATGTTGTTGATGGTTGCCTTTTGACTGCTTCAAATACAATTCTCTTGTCTTGATAGTAGTAGCATTCCTACTCCTAGTGCCAACACTCTCCCATGCCTTGACAAGTCTAACCTCTATTACCTCTTACCATTCCTGTGTGTATGTGTGTGTGCTTTCAAGTTCCCTGTTGACTTTTTGTGGCAGATGCATTTTATTCTTATTGGAGGTGAAAACCAGTATTTCCCCCTCTGGCTCTAGAGGGTTTTATCACAACAGCCTCTTGTCTTACAGCAATTGCTTTGTTAACCAAATGGAAGCATACCAGTGTGGAAATAGCTGTACTGTATCATATTTATCTTTAATTTTGCATTGGTGCTGCTTTGGCAATGCATGATCCTATCAACCTCCCACACTGCCTCACTAACCCCATCTTTCTACATGTATATCTTACTCAGTACATGTGTGCCTCTGCATACATTTCAAATTGTCGTTGAAGGCTTTCATTACTGGGTTGCTATGAGTTTTTCGGGCTTTATGGCCATGTTTCAGTGGCATTCTCTCCTGACATTTCACCTTTATCTGTGGCTGGCATCTACAGAGGCCAGCATCTTCTGAATATGCTGGCCATAGATGCAGACAAAACTTCAGGAGAAAATGCTACTGGAACATGGCCATCCAATCCAAAAAAAACTTACAGCAACCTTTCAAATTATTTATATTTTGCAATTGTGCAATTATGGAAAAATGATAAAATAAAGAAAAGAAATATATATAAAAAAGAAAATTCAAGTAAAAGCAACCTCAAGCTGCTTAGGAATAGTGAGGAGGAGAATCACACCCACTCAATCCATGTGACTGCTAGAATATCGGAAGGGCAGTGCAAGGGACCCACCACATAAGAGGTAATAATGGAATACAAGCAACATTAGGAGCCATTAACTGGTTTTTCCCCATCAAGTACAAGAGACACTCTACTAACGGCTGAAATGCAAAGCAGCAACAAGTGATATGAAATATAGTCTGATAACCAGCCAAACATACTATTATCCTGCTCTAAAAGCAATTAACCAGCCTCTTGTAATAACATCATAAATTAAAGTAATGATCAGATATAGTAACAATAGTAATAATAAATAATGACAGCACAACTACAAAAAGCAACACTGCTTATAGTGTGCTACATTATCCAATCAAAGTTCACTTATTCCTAGATCTTTTGAACTGATGGTTCAAAATTTAGAGTTTGTAATGCATGGAAGACTCTGAAACTGGTACAATGATACATATGGTTAACTATGAATAATAAACAAGAAGATTTAGTGGCAATTAAATGCAAAAGTCTGAAAGTGGATGGTTACATAAACCTTGTATTGGGGAGGTGAAGAAAGTTCAAGCAAAAGGGAAGGAGAAAGAGGGAGAGAGGGAAGGAGGGAGGATAGAGGGAAGGAGGGACAAAATGGTGGAAGGGACCTTTTCCCCAAAAGCCGGATTTTTCTTGGCTCTTAGTTGAGAGGCAAGAAATGGCAATTACTTCAGTATCTATTCCAATATAATATTCCTGTTAATAATTTTCTGACTAAACTGCAAGCCAGCAGTTGTGAGCACAAGTCAAAAGCAAATTCCTCAAAATCCAGGCACACAAGGAGTTTGATCTTAACTGCCTTGTTATTCATTTATTAACCAATGTAATGAATATTATAACTTTAAAAGGGGGACATGAGAGAAGCCTCCCCACAGAATCATGACACATCCGGGTGTCCCCTGCGCAACGTCTTGTAGATCGCTCATTCTCTCACAACTAGAAGCGACTTGCAACATGCAACCAACCCAACAAACCAATGGACCTTTTCAGGACCAACTATGACAATAATCTCAATCAACATTGAAGGCATATCAGCTGCCAAAGAACAGCTGCTTTATGAACTGTGCCGAGATAAAAAATGTGATATGCTGTATGTCCAAGAAACACACAGGGATAAATAACAGAAATGACCAAAAGTTCCAGGAATGATCTTAGTGCCAGAAAGACCACATGTGCAGTATGAAAGCTCTGTCTTTGTAAAACCAGGCCTCCAAGTCAGCAGTGCCCATAACACTAAAGAAAACAACATAGAAGTTATAACAGTAGAGCTTAATAACATCACAATTACGTCTATGTACAAGCCCCCAAATGAAGAGTTTTGTTTCTCCTCTCTAAGAACTTTGATAGGCACTAAAGGACTATAGCAATTGGTGACTTTAACAGCCATAGCAATGTATGTGTCTATGCTCAGGAGGATAAAAATGGAGAGGCTGTCATTTCCTGGGCTGAACTGCATAAACTATTGCTTATTCATGATAGTAAACTCCCACCATCCTACAACAGTGGGAGATGGCACTGAGGATATAACCCAGACCTCCTATTTGTGAGTGACACCATTATGCAGAAATGCACTAAATAAGTGGGACTACCAATACCAAACACACAGCATTGGCCAATAGTATGCCAATTGTTCCCAACTATAAAGCCTCAGGAAGTTTGACTTAAACGAAGATTCAACTTCAGAAAGGCAGATAGGTCTAAATTCTCAGACTTGTTAGATGACAAGATTGTATTGGTCGCCCCAATCCCTGAAAAATATGAGCGCTTTATCAAAATATAAAAACCTGCTCACGGGCTTCTATACCAAGAGGCTGTACTGTAGAACACACTACCTTCAGGGCATATTTTTTATTGTGTATTTTTACCACAATATTACTATTTAATTATTTTTTAACTTTTGTATTGCACTTTTTAAATTTCTCTAGTGTGGAGTATTAGACACCTTGAGTCCCCACAGGGAGAAAGGAAAGGTATCAATAAGGGTAATAATAATAATAATAATAATAATAATAATAATAATAATAGGCAGTTGTGATAAACTGGCAGTAGGCCCAGCAGAATTTACATGAATTTATTCTGAATAGTCTCAAAGTGACTTGGTTCTAGGATGCTCAAATTTTTCACCCCACAAATCATTTAAGACATGAGTTTTGCATAAAACACTTTGCAGAAGACACAACCAGATTTCCAGCTTTAACTTAAAAAAAATAAAAGCAAAACTGGTGGCATACAATTTAACAACTGACCATTCCAAGAATCATTTTGAGGACTAAAATCTCTAAATAAATCAATTAGCCTGTCCATCCAAGAGAATCAATAGAGAGAAACTTGGCATTGCAAAGGTTATAAACAAGCAAACAAGCAAAAACAGTGGCAGAACATTTCAATCGCCCTAGACATAAAATCAATGATTTAAAAATCCCCAGGGACAGAACTGCAGCCTGACGCTCTGGAACAAAGAAATACTGGTATCATAAGAAGAGAAACAACTGAATTGAGTTGTAGCCATACATTCAAAATTCGAACACATGTTCACAGATTAGCAGAGGTATAAACATAAGATAATGGTGTCTTGTTACACTATATATATTAGTATACAGGTTCTCATCACAGTTGCAAATGTAATTAAACATTCTCAGAAAAAACTTCTATTTCTATGGAATGAACTTCTGGATAAGCTGAATGTACGGCATTGACACCTCAAGACTAAGAGGACAGTTGCTTGATAAACCTGTGTAGCCTTATACAAGTCTTTGAAGGTTTATAGCCTGTGTCACAATTTGAATATTTCTCTATCCCAGTAATGTAATAATGCTTAAACAATTTTGGCTTAAATACTCTACCTGTGCAGTGAACCCGCAAATAAGTAAAAGATATATGACATTCATGAAAGCACAAGCAAAATCAACCATACTGCATTTAACTCAGTATACTGGCTCCTCTCAGTCCATTCAAATGCCTCCTTACATCACCTTTTCTCGCTAATATTGCACAGTGTTGTAGCCTGGAAGTTTCAAACTATCATTTTCGCAAGACTTTAGCATACTGTTATTCTAATCACACATAAAAACAGCACTTCAGCAACGCATAAAATCACAGTACACATTTCTGCAATGTTTTGCAGATGCATTGTGATGCAGAATGGGGCAAATGGAATGTGATAGGACCCATTTGGAATCATTTTCAAAGAGTTTCAGAAATAGAGCATTTCCCAATGTGATAAGGTCCGTTAATAAAGTTGAGGAGATGTTCAAACATTTTAGGGGTTCCCTCCATATTCAAGCCTGTTAAGTGATGGTGGAAGTTGGAGCCAAGAAATGGCACTAATCCTCAGATAGATGAAAATGAAAATGCGATGTCCTCAATATCTTCTCAAAAGCCTTAAACACAGGATTATAATCTCAAAACAATTAACTCACAATGTGCCCCAAAATCAGGTAGTGCGGGTCGGGGAAAAATGCACATAGCAAAACACACAAACAGGTTTTTAAAGCCACATTAAAAACACACTGAATATTAAAAAGTTGAGGGACATGCAGGTAAGTAGTCCCATGTGCCAAAATGGGACTGGAAGATTCACCAGTTAAAAAAAGATTGAAAGAAATAGAACTAATTAATGAGGAATTAGGAGCTCTCATGACATTCCACATGACTTGAAGTCAGATAAAAATAAAGGGAGGGGAAAGAAATAATAAAATTGTTTTTAAAATTAATATTAACTGACACAAATTAGGAAACCATGAAAGAAGGGTGCATGACCAAATCAAAAAGAGATTATAAATGAACAGTTGTGAAATGCAGAGTTTTACCAATCTGGTTTAACTTCATATGTGGAACATTTTGACTTGTTATGGTCAACCACTTCCAGGAGGAGAGAGTCTTCTGTCTGAAGAGGTTTTGCAAGTCTTCTCTTTCAGAGATTTCAAAGAATAGCTGATTACAGATAAGAGATGAAGTGGCATAAAACACTTATGTGGGGAGGTTGGGTTTACTTAATACTGCTGATTTTAGGATTGCAAAAAAAAGAAACAAAGACTATAAATGTTCTTCCTCTGACAGCAACATCTAGTGCAGGGGTTCTCAAACTTTTTAAGTGGAAGGCCGGTTCATGGTCCTGCAGACTGTTAGGGGACCAGACTATAATGAAATAGTCCAAAATTAGGATTGTTGTGTGTCTCCAAGTCGTTTCAGATTTAGGTCAACCCTAAGTCTAAAGTTTAGGACAGGGGCCAGGTAAATGACCTTGGAGGGCCGCATCTAGTCCATGGGCCTTAGTTTGGGGACCCCTGATCTAGTGCAACACACACCAAAACTGCTCTTGCACTTAAACCACCTCTTGAAGTTTGGCATTTCTGGGAGGAGGAGAGAAGCAATAAGCGTCAGATAATTGTATTAAATAAAACCAAGAGTTGCTTAGACCTCCTCCCTCTTGATGTAATGGCCCATGGTTGTATCTGTGGGCCATTTGATCTGAGAGGGATAGAGAACCAAACCTGCACTGAGGATTGTGTTTTGAAACAGCCTTGGGGCCACTTTGTAGAGGTGAGTGCAGCTGTAAGGCAAAGAGGCTTTTAGTTTCTTCTACCCTAACTCAGGAGACCATACTTTGTTGTTGATGTTTACCACAACCATAAGAGTTCTCTCAAAACCCACTTTTCAACCCTGAAGCACAAGGAATTCTAGGTAAAGCATTGTAACTCACAGGAGGATTTTTAAAGAAAAATTAAAGGGTGCCTCTGAAGGAAGCCAAAACAGCAGGAAAGATAGTACAGCCTAGAGGAAATCTTTTATAATGCAAACCAGTTCTAGCAGCAAAAAATTAAAGCAGCTGACAGGATAATAATGCAGTTTTGGCTGAGATTAAGCAATGAGAAGAAAACCTTCAGTTTGAAATGCAGAGATGCCTAACCAGAGCATTCCTCCTGTTTCCTTTCAAGGCAGGGAGCAACCAAAATACCTAACAGAAGTTGAAGTTGCTTTTTGGCTTTCAAAAGTCTGGTGAGAGGGAAGTGTGGGGCATGGAAGACATGTAATGAAACAGAGTAAAAAAAGGAGCCAAAGGACATTCAAGGGCAAACAGAAGGTCTAATGAAGACATCAGGAGGCTTTGAGGGCTAGATCAGGCTATGTGGTGCACTAAGTTTGCAAACTAGAACTTCCCCTCTCCTGGTCTTAGAGATGCAAATGACCTTGCCTCTTCTCCCCTCTTCAGCATAGAAAATTGTTCATTGCAAGAGTAGGCCATTCCCTTCAGCAGCCCACCAGTTCACCTTCACCATTGATCACTTGTCTGATAGAAGGTGAGTGAATAGACAAGGATGGTGGTTACTTTTTGGTGGATCAACCCCTTTCCCTTCATCCCACTTCACTGTGCTGAATCCCCCCAAATGCAAGATACTGATGCACCAGGAGGGAACAAAAGTGCAGAGACAGAAGCACTTGTCCAGTTTGCCCAGCAATCCTGTTATGACAATAACTAAAACTTTATTTCTATCCCACCCTATCTCCCCATGGAGATTCAGGGCGATTCACAACATAAAAGGTGAACATTCAGTGCCTTAAAATAGAAACAATAAACTAAAACAATTCAAAATAAATAAAACAGAACATTTAACAATAAACTGAATAATAAAAAGACAGCAGCTACTCCTGATGTCTTTCACCTCAAGGTGCTGTGCTCTGGAGAGCAGGCTAGGAAAAATTTGAAGCAAGAGCTGGCAGCAACTATTCCTTGCTTCCTTTTCATGCCCCTTCTCTTTCCCCGGGTATCCCAGCAGAGTGGACTGAGTCCAACAAAATAAATCCTTCCACCATGAGAGGGTCCTGAGGCAGGAGCTTTGCTTCTGCAGCCAGGATTGGGAGCAGAAGAACTGTCACTGTGTTTGTTTGCTCTACCAGCAGAGTGCACCTGTTTGCACATTTATCTCTTGTTTGAAGCCACAAGTAGGGCTAGTTTAACAAGATTAGAACTGGGTTTAGCACAGAGCTTTCCAAACCCTGTGCCGTGGTACATTAGTGTGCCAGCTGCTGTGAGTAGGTGTGTCACGTGAACATAACAAGACACCTGTGAGGCCTCTTCTACACTGCCAAATAAAATACAGATTATCTGCTCTGAAATGGATTATATGGCAGTGTGGGCTCATGTAATCCAGTTCAAAGCCAATAATGTGGATTATCTGCTTTGATAATCTGAATTATATGGCAATGTAGAAGGGGTCCCAATCTATGCACTCTGATTGTGCTTGTCCTGCATGGCAGGGGCTTGGACTAGATGGCCCATGTGGTTTCTTCCAATGCTATTATTCTATGATTCTAGGACCCCTTCCACACAGCTGTACAAAAATCCACATGGAATTGGATTATATGAGAGTGTGGATTTAGATAACCCAGTTCAAAGCACATATTGTGGATTATCTGCCTTGATATTCTAAGTTATATGGCTGTGTGGAAGGGCACTAAGAAACAAGGAATATCAGCTTGCATGCATTTTTATGCAGCAAAGCTGTCAATTAGTATTAGCAACATCATTAATATTAGTATTAGTAACAGAAATTACGTATCTTGGAAATATATGTTAATATCTTACAAAACATTGTTTTAAAAATGTAAACAAAAGGTTTTTATGAGATTGTGCTCTCACAATCCACACAGCCGTATAGCCCAAAATATTGAGGCAGATAGCCCACAATATCTGCTTTGAACTGGATTATCTGAGTCCATACTAACATATAATCCAGTTCAATGTGGATTTTATACAGCTGTGTGGAAGGTGCCACAGATTCTTTTTCAAAATTTATGTATCTGTCCATATCTCTGATAAGAGGTTGGTTTAGCTTCCAGTTTGCTAGTGAAACTGAATTGCTGTGTCGCTGAAATGAGGCAGGTTAAACAAATGTTTCCCCAACATGAAATGTTTGGAAAGCTCTGATTTAGCAGGACCAAAGGGGTGAAAAGTGTTCCTACTGTGCCCCCCTTGCTCCTGCCCCTTCTACACTGCCATATAAAATCTAAATCGTTTTGAACTGGAATATATGGCAGTTTAGACTCATAAAATCCAGTTCAAATCAGCTAATGTGGATTTTATACACTACTAGCTTGGGGACCCGGTGGTGCCTGGGTTATTAGAAGAAGGCATTGCTTGTTTTGGGATGTTAGATAATACCAGTGAAGTTTGGTCCAGATTCGTCATTGGCTGGGTTCAGTGCTGTCTGGATAAGGGAGAACTACAACTCCCAGATTCCCAGGACAATCACCCTCAAACCCTGATAGTATTTCCAGTTGGCCATGTTGGGTCTGTGTGCCAAGTTTGGTCCAGATCCGTCTTCAGCTGGATTCAGTGCTTTCTCAACTCCCAGAATGAAGGTCCATTCCCACAAACCCGTGCAATATGGTCAGTTGTCATGGGGCTTCTCTGTGCCTAGTTTGGTCCCGGTCCATTGTCAGTGGGGCTCACAATATCAGTAAAGGTACTGCAAGTCCCATTGTCCATGGCAAGTTTGGTCTAGATCCATCGTTGGTTGGGTTAACAGTGCTCTCTGGCTGTAAATGAACTACAACTTTTGTAAATCATGGTGAATTCTCCCCAAACCTCTTGTTCAGTTGCTGATCAATTCCTTTGTTAACCGTAAGGTAAAGGTTTCCCCTGACGTTAACTCCAGTCGTGTCCAACTTTGGGGGTTGGTGCTCATCTCCATTTCTAAGCCGAAGAGCCGGCGTTGTCCGTAGACACCTCCAAGGTCATGTGGCTGGCATGACTGCATGGAACGCCATTACCATCCCACTGGAGTGGTACATATTGATCTACTCACATTGGCATGTTTTTGAACTGCTAGGTTGGCAGAAGCTGGAGCTAACAGCGGGCGCTCATTCTACTCCCTGGATTTGAACCTGGGACCTTTCGGTCTGCAAGTTCAGCAGCTCAGCGCTTTAACACACTGAGCCACTGGAGGCTCCGTTGTTAACTGTGTGCCATTGGAAAGGGTGAGAAAGGATTCAGGTAAAGGGAATGGGCGGGGGTCATGCAAATTAAGGAACCCTGGGATGTCCATCCTGGAGAAAACAGAACATCTAGGATGAAATAGTTCCCACATGAAAGCCTTCACTTGGGGGGGGGGGGGGGGGCAGAATAGTGTTGTGGAGTACACTGGCAGGGTTTGGGCTACATGTTCATGGTACTCACTATGACCTGCATGTCAGTGGAGGGAGGGCCATTGGAGTCTCCTGTTCAGTGGGAAGTATAGCTTGTTTGTGGAGACGGGAGGCTGTCTGTGTTAGTGGACACCTTTGCCACACAGACACATTTTTATTATTATGTGTATAGATAGATAGATACAAGGAGCCCCGGGGGCGAAGTGCGTTAAAGGGCTGAACTGCCGAACTTGCAGATCAAAAGGTCCCAGGTTTAAATCCTGGGAGTGGCTTGAGCACCTGCTGTTAGTTCCAGCTCCTGCCAACCTAGCAATTCGAAAAAATGGAAATGTGAGTAGATCAATAGGTACCGCTCCGGCGGGAAGGTAACGGCGCTCCATGCAGTCATGCCGGCCACATGACCTTGGAGGTGTCTATGGACAACGCCGGCTCTTCGGCTTAGAAATTGAGATGAGCACCAACCCACAGAGTCAGACATGACTGGACTTAACGTCAGGGGAAACCTTTACCTTTTACCTATAGATAGAAATATATGGCAGTGTAGAAGGGGCCTCTCTCTCTGGGTGGGCCAGGGGCAGCGGAGGCAGTGGGCCCAGCCTGCCCTAAGGCAACTACCCCTACCATGCTCACCTGCTGACCCTCCTTGCCTCCCCTGCAGCCAGGAAGCGTGGGTGAAACTGGACTCCTTATTACATGTGAATGAGGAGTTTCCTGTTCCTTCAGGGAACAACCTTCCTGAAAGGAAGACATACAACAACCTTGCTGAAAAAGTTGGGGACTCCTTCTGGGCCCAATTCTTTGCCGTCTTTGAAGAGTGTCTATTCACGGTGTCCTCTCCTCCATGAGGAAAGACGACGCCACTCTCTCAAGGGCGCGACGCAACAGCTGCCTCGTGAGGGGCGCCCGCCTCCCGCCCCGCTCCCTCCGCCTCCGCCTTCGCCCCCGACCGCGGGTTACCTCCCAGCCGGGCGAACTCGCTCCCACGCAGCCCCTGAGGGCTCTGCCCGCCGTAGCCATAGGCAGCCCCCACGGGGAGCCCGCTCCGGAAGGACGCGAAGGAGAGCCGCTGCCCCGACGCCTCCATGGCTGCCCGTGAAACGCGAGGAGAGGCACTGGCGGAGCAGGAAGGCGCCCGGGTCAGGCGGGAGGAGGGGGGCGGGTGGGGGGCGGCGCCCTTGGCTCCTCCCGCCAAGTCCCGGGGCCACAGCAAGCGGGCGGCACGAGGCGGGCGGGACCGTCGCGCGTCTGAAGTGAAAAGTCCCTCAGCGGAGGGAAAGGAGAGGGACGGGACGGAGCGGCTTCTCAACAACCAGCTGAGCCTGGAAGTTATTTTTCCTCAGGAACTGTTACGGAAATCAGTGCAAAACCGCCAAAGACGTATATCCAGCCTGAAAGTCATTTTTCCTCAACTGTCTCTGTAAGTGGACATCTCCACATACACACATACACATTTTTCACTTTTATTATGTGTATAAATCTATATATATAAAAGAGTGATGGCATCAGGGCAGCGGACAAAACAACAAAACTACAGGCCCCCTAACCTCGAAATTTGACAACACAACCCATCATTCACGGCTCTAGGTTGATACAACAAAAAGAAAAGAAAAATAAAGTCCTAATTACAGGGAGAGGAATAATAGTTTTTATCCAATTGCTGTCAGTTTGAAGGCTAAGCTCCACCCACTTGGTCTCCTAGCAACTCACTCAGCCCAGGGGACAGGCACAGTTAGGCCTCACTTAGGCCTCTTCCACAGATTATCAGATTTTAACTGGATTATATGGCAGTGTAGACTCAAGGCCCTTCCAAACAGCTATATAACCCATTTAGAATCTTATATTATCTGCTTTGAACTGGATTATCTTGACTCCACACTGCCATATAATCCACTTCAGTGTGCATAATAAACATCAAGACAACCATACAACAGACATTCAATACCACCACTACCTCAACAATTTCTCACCAACACCACCAGACAACGCCACAGCAACGCGTGGCCGGGCACAGCTAGTAAATATATAAAATAGAATAGGATAGATTTACTGCTTTTCTCACCCCTGGGGGTGGGGGGTGGGGCTCAAAGCAGTTCCCAACATAATCAATGGCAAAATTCAATGCCTTACGTGTATAAAACATCACATATCAAAATAACAACAATGACCATTGTTTACTGTTTAATTATTTAAACCATTAAAACTATACACAATCCCACCCAATACATAAAACATTTAGGCCTTGCAACAATCCCGAGGTCATCTTGAACTACAGTAGAGTCTCACTTATCCAACATAAACGGGCCGGCAGAATGTTGGATAAGCGAATATGTTGGATAATAAGGAGGCATTAAGGAAAAGCCTATTAAACATCAAATTAGGTTATGATTTTACAAATGAAGCACCGAAACATCATGTTAGACAACAAATTTGGCAGAAAAAGTAGTTCAATACGCAGTAATGCTATGTAGTAATTACTGTATTTATGAATTTAGCACCAAAATATCACGATATATTGAAAACATTTACTACAAAAATGCGTTGGATCATCCAGAATGTTGGATAAGCGAGTGTTGGATAAGTGAGACTCTACTGTACTTCCATATTTCCATGTTTCTGTCATTCACTGAATGCCTTCTTCAATAACCAGATCTTAGGTTGTTTCCTAAATGCTAGGAGGGAGGGGGGCAATCTGATCTCCCTAGGGAGGGAGTTCCACATCCGAGGAGCCACCACCAACAAGGCCTTGTCTCTCATCCCTGCCAATCACACATGTGAAGGCAGCAAGACTGAGAGCAAGGTCTCCCCGCTTGATCTTATTGTTCTATCTGGCTCATAGAGGGAGATGCGTTCGAACAGATAAGCTGGACTGGAACCTTTTAGAGATTTATAGGCTAAAGCCAGCACTTTGAATTCTGCTCAGTAGCAGATTGGCAGCCAGTGGAGCTGACGTGACAGGGGGTTGTGTGCTCCCTGTATGGCGGTGAGCAATCTGGCTGCCACTCATTGGACTACTTGAAGCTTCTGAACAGTCTTCAAAGGCAACCCCACATAGATTGCATTGCAGTAGTCTAAACAGGATGTGACGAGAGGATGGACCCTCATGGCCAAGTCTGGCTTCTCAAGGTATGGGTGCAGCCGGTGCACAAGTTTTAATTGTGCAAATGCTCCCCTGGCCACTGCTGAAACTTGTGGATCCAGGCTCAGCGATGAGTCTAGGAGAACTCCCAAGCTGCGAATCTGTGTCTTCAGGGGGAGTGCAACCCCGTCCAGCACAAGCTGTAACTCAGTACAATATTTGTAGTAACTCAACCAGCCTGGAAGTTATTTTTCCTCAGTAATTGTTATTAGAACTCAATGCAAAACCTCCCCATCCGATATTTTTAGTAACTCATCCAACCTGCAAGTTATTTTTCCTCAAGAACTGTTAGGGAACTCAATGCCAAACCTCCCAGTGCCATATTTTTAGTAATTCATCCAGCCTGAAAGTTATTTTCCCTCTGTAATTGTTATTAGAACTCAGTGCAAAACCTCCCCATATGATATTTGTAGTAACACATCCAGCCTGAAAGTTATTTTTCTTCAGTAATCATTATAAAACTCAGTACACAGCTTCCCAATATGATATTTGTAGTAATTCATTCAGTTTGAAAGTTATTTTTCCTCAGTAATCGTTGTGCTCCATGCAAAGCCTCTCAGTACTGTATAATATTGTTACCAACTCATCCAGGCAGTTACTTTTAACCTTTATGTTTCATTTTATTGCTTGAAACCTAAACAGATTTATGATAAATAAGAGAATGGGATAGATTGTGAATATTTCTGCTCAGAATGCCTCTACAAATGTCCATAGTACTTTTTAATAGCAGCCAGAAAGTTCCCTTGCATGGACCACAATCCCCACATTATTTCTAATGTCCTAAGTCGTTCTTTGATACAGCCTGTTTCTGAAAGAAGTAACAGTTTGCAGTATTTGTTAATTGCTTCTTGTTTCCTAGCTTTCATACTCTTAATAAAATGCCTGTAAAAGGAACCAGTTGAAGGTTAACTAAAAACGGAGGTATTGGATAACTCAAAGCAATACTTTTTGGACCTATGGACTCCCCTAAAATTAGGTCCTTACAAAATACATTGTCAGGTTGTACTGACAATGACATGTCATATCATGTTCACCTGTAAGATAGTTTCATACTGACAAGTATTCAGTTAATAATGAGCTATTAATTAACTAGGTGAACTCAGTTCTTGCCCATTACCTCAGATTTAGACATTGATTTCCTTTCTTTGCCTGCCATTCCTAACACTGGATTTCCAAAAAGCAGTATGCTTGATCTCAGGTCATTTTTGTGTTCTCTTCTTTTGAGTTTCCTATTGTCTTTTGGGGCGTTTCTGCACTAACCACTTAGGTCACTATGAGGGGATCAGCCCTGTGGCCACTAAACATAGCCTTGCTCCATGTTAAGGTAACTCAGGCTGATTCTGCACTGACTAACAAAGCGGTGCCAATCCAGCATCATGGATACAAGATCGGCCGTCCTTGGTGGCCTGTTTGGGACTCCCTGAACTTCTTTCGAGGCGACAGGAAGTACTAACTGCCCAGCCCTGCCAAAGATGGTTTGGTGCCGCTGAGCAGCCACCCTATAGGATCCCCCATCCCCAATGTCATAGCTTTCGCCAGCTATGATACCTGGCTGACATCAGCCAGAGTGCCCCTCCAACTGCCTACCTCTTTAAGCCTGCTGTAGCTAGCTCTGATAAGGCTGAGGAGGAGTTGTTTGAAAGGTCAGCATTCAGGTTGGAGCTCAGCAGTGCTCAGCAGCTTCCTCAGATGAGCTTGGGAGAAGAGCCATTAGGAAGCTATCACTTCTCTATCTGCAGAGCAAGAACAAGCAAGCTCTTTGGAGTAAGCTGGGGAAGGGTTAAGTGTTCTGGCTCTTTT